>NC_082382.1:10601295-10776295 GCF_031168955.1 Gadus macrocephalus
TGATGATCCATCATATATTTATATAGACTCTGTATACCGTACCCAGCACAAGGGTGCCCCAAGCACATCGTTTTTCATTTTAGAGCAAATAAGTGTAATGTTTACTTTACAGACTGCATCAAATACATGGACCCGCCTAGTGTAACTCGATGATGTTACTTAATCCCCAGTGTCTCCCAGTCTCAGATCTTCCACAGCTGGACATCATGTCCTAGTAGAAGGAGCATGACTGTGTTATGGGCTGCATGTGGGAAAGTTAATTGTGGTGGGATTATTTTCCATTTCTTCATTACACAAGCAATTTATTTTGCATTATTCATCTTCTAACAGGATCCAGGGCATGTTTTAATCATATGCAGATTGACAGCACTGTGTCACTACTACTTTCAATTGAAAAGCCAGCATAAAGCCTCCCCATCTTTGCTTAACGCTGCAAATGTTAAAACATCAACAGATTTAAAAAAAAAAAACAACGTCTATGTGCAAATATCACTGGCATTTTAATGGAAAGAGGACGTTTACATGCTTTTTGTAAATGGATAGAACATTCCCTACAAAGGGGGAAAGCCTAGCTCCTGTGGTGTATTAGATTGCTGTGTATGAAGCTGTGATGTTCTCCCGCAACTCAGCAGGGGGGGACCTGTCTCTGCTCTCTGAGCCGCTCCTCTCCAGCCCCAGTGAGAGGGCGGTGATCAGAGGAGGGAAGAGAGAAGGCATCCTCTCACAGTGGCCCACACACACCACGCCACTCCTGTCCTGTACCCAAGCTGTCACTCGTGGGCTGTGGCTGTCGCGAGGCAGGCAATTTTAGTGTTGTGGCGTGAATCGATACCCAATCACATCACGTTCACGGGCGGCGTATCAACCGACGAAGACGCCATGGCGCAATTTACAGCATATTGTTTTTGGCCCTGGGAGTGGGAGAGAGGCACACGGAGCAATAGGGGAATCGGGCTGGATGGAGACAGGGCCTTGTCATGCCCATAACTGCCTTATCACCGGCCACACAGGTGCTGAGCAGAAACGCTCGCCAAGACAGGGAGGACAATGAATACACTTTGGAAAAAACTAGTCGTATTTCATATGGCCTATCTTTGCATTACAATAGTTTCATAATGTTTTTGTGGTAAATATCCTATATATCGGATTGTGAAACTTTGTCATACCCCAGATAACTTGGAGCTATGGGTATTTTTCCAGTTCATAGATTGACCCGGGGACTGTTATATAAAGTCTGTGTAGTAGGTCCGTCATACACTTCTTTGCCTCGAATAAAAACTGTTGAACTGTTGATCTGTCAATAGAAAATAATCTGAACACATATTTAAACAAATAGTAATCTCCTTGTGTGAGAAATCACAGAATCAATCCACATTTGCTCGTGTTTGAATTTCATCATATGAATAAACCAATCTGCATGTCATGCATCTTCCTTTTTCCTTATCCTTATATGGTTCAATGGTAAAGTGCACATGTGTGCACATGATATTATGAGAAAAAACGGTACAGATGCAATTTGAAGGCCTGCATTGCAGGAAGTGTGACAGACCTATCATTCTGAAAATAAACAATAATGTTTGCTGTGTAAATATGAGTTTGAATGTGTGAGTATGTGTATGTGCACACTGTTTGTTTGTGTGTGTGCATGTGCGTGTGCGTGTGTGTGTGTGTGTGTGTGTGTGATTGTTTGTGTCTCGTCAAGCCAACAAGTGGCTTCCAAACACACCTGCAATCATTACCGGCACCCAGCAGGACTGCCACTGTGGAACACACTGCCATGCTGTGAGCTCAGTGTGCTCCATGGATTAGAGACGAGTGCCAATAGGTATTCTCGCAACGAGCAACAAACACCAAATAGGGCTACTCTAGACGACCATGCCATAACTGCCTGGCAAAATCTACACTCCAAATGCAGCATCGCACCATAACCATGCAACCATGACGCAATTATCTAGAACATAACAATATTCAGATAGGGCTGTTATAATAAGGAGGTAAGAAATAACTAACTCCAGTTGACCGTTCAACGGCAAACACTTACACGGGTCAGATACCTCAAGTGTTTATGTCTTCATAATGTTCTGTGTCATCTGATGACCGTATTGTGTGCGTTTATATCCAAATAGAACGGCATCAACACAAACAGGGCTGAACCAGGCGGAACACAAGAACGCACGTATGAGCATGTATCTCCTTGTTCGACATGGCGGTGCAGAGAAGGAACATGGCCGCTTGTTAGGAGGACCCGGTTTTCACATCTAGGCGTCTGAGTGGCTAACATGGGGGTGGCCCGCTGTGTTTTACTGTTCAATCACTAATCTCATCCACCGGGCAACAAGAAACAGGGCTATAACAGGTAGAAATGAAAGAAATATCACCTGGGATTGATTGATGGACCTATTCCCCGGGGATAGGCTGGGCCCCTACTTCACTCTCAACAACTGCGCGTGACAGATACTGGTGGCGGGGGTCGGTTGCTATGGCTATTTAATTATGTTAAAATGATGCTTTTATTCTGTGGCAAAACCAACGGGAACATGTCAAGGGCAGCGGCGCTACAGTGACTCTGCGCAGACGCAGCCAACTATAACCTCGCTGCTCGGCTTCTCTTTAATAATGCAGCAGTTGTGATGAAGGTGTGCCGTGGCTGGGCTGGGGAGCGCGCCAGGCTTCAGTGTGAATTGATTGCGTTTAGCCAGGGAAGTCAAATAGAACTGGAGGTGGCCTATTACTTGGTCCTGTCTTGAACAGCTGGAGAGGGAATCTCATTAGGGGGAGGAGCGTGGACGGTCATCATACATACAAAACAACAGAGAGCTGACATTATCTGAATGTCACTTCAGCCCGCCGTCAAGAACCGAAACAAAAAAAACAATCTGTGAATCTTCCAGAACGCTGGACACTTCACTTCCTGACTGAGGAGTGTTCTCTTCTGGTGCGTCCGTAGACTAGCAATCACATCCACTCCCCTGATACGGCATGACACAATATAATAGGGCTCGAATTATTGCGTTGCACCTTTTTTGTTGCCAGTTTTATTTTATTACGAGTGTTAAATAAATCAACATAATTGTTCAGGTGAAAGTGGACAACCGGACAAAGTCCAGTGAAATCCAATCTGTTGAGCCCCTCTTTGGGTCCACTGCTCTTGGCTTATGTCACTCCAGGGAGTCAAACCAACGGGTCTCAGGTAGACATGTACACATGTTCGCTGATACAGGAATAACCACGGGGTCAGGGGCTGGAGCCTGACATTTCCATTCGGAGATGGCAATCCCTTATACCGTGACAATGATTAGGAGTTGTCAGTCCGACATTTGAATCGCAATCAATAGATTATGCACACTGCTTCAAACTGAGCAATGGGGATGGCGGGGGGGTGGGACATTGCTGAGGTGGGGCTGGGCAAGGACAAACGTCTACCATGACTTCTTGGTTTTCACATAGCAGTTAGGGACTCTTCTTCACCTCCATTCTACGGAATATCCCTCATTACATTACACAAGTGGCCCCCGCACTGAAATCAGTGTGCACATGAGGCACATAAGTATGAATTTCAATCATATCCTCATGCAGGGCATATTAATCAGCAGAGCATCCCCCTGCCGAACAGTTCTCATCCATATTCCTGCAGGCTTATTGCGCGGGGGTGCCAGTAGCGATAAAACAGGATCGATATGCAGAGCTGTTAAAAAAACAAAACAGGAAGTACAACAGAATGGGCACACAGACAAAGAACGAGGAGAGGCGAGCGAGAGGAAGATGGCTGGTACACCTGGCTTAAAACTCATCACCGTCTGCATATTGATGAGCCAGAGAAAGCATGTGTGCCCTTAATCTGCTACTGTAAACAGGAGAAAGGAAGCATGACAGGCACACGTGACACACTGTTGGTTCAAGCACGGTCTGAGATAAAGTGAGTCCATGTGGAGAAGTATTCTTTTTACTTGATAATGAATGTGTAAATATTAACGTGATCATACAACAAAAATGACAGAATCCGTTAATATGATGAAACATGAGCTGGATAAGGTTCATCAAATATACTGAAACACCAGTGTAACTGTAGCCGAGCTGTGGAAATCATTATTTATTATATATACATGAGTTCTCAGGTGCATAGGTTCTTTATCAACTGCTTTGTATCAACAGTATAACCTGGCAAACACAGCTTTAAAACGTTTCAGACAGCCGTGCCTGGAAAGGCATCAAAGATGCTCTCTCTTCGGCATATCTCAAAAACTGCCACTGAGACTTGAGTGACAACTTTATTTCTCATCTGTTACGTAAATCAAGGAAATACTCGGAAGTCAGCCCTATAAACTATGAAATTCCTGCAGCTTTCTGAGCTTCCAAGCATTTCTTTAACAAAGTTTCACACAGAAGGGAAGGAAAAAGTAATTTCTTTGACAGGCAGACATTATGAGATAGAAGGGGACTTTTCACTGCATTAAAGAACAACAAAGAGATAGCAGCCCTTTAAAAGGCCAATTTCCCAGTCCACACCATCATTGTCACACTCTTAACTCCAAAGGCAGACATGCACTCTGGCATCAAAGGCCATTGATTTTCTAATCAAGAGCAAATGATGATTAAGGCATATCTGCCCCCTTATCTTTCCCTTTAGAATCCCCCCTTTCTGGATTCAATTTGACTTTGGTTGTTTTCCTGCTAAGGGCAGCTAGGACAGTCAAAGACAACGACACCTTGTAGAGACAGCGGGGGGGATGTCAAGAACGATTAAGGCTAGATGAACAGAAAACAATCACTTATCTTTCCTTTCCTATGCGTCTTTGTGAAAGCTTCCACTGCTATGTTTAGCAAGACGATTTATCAATGCACTAGTTTCGCTTAACAAGCTAAAATATAATATTTTCTCCTGAAAAATGGTATAACGAAAGCTAATGGAGGGTAAATTAGAAAACATGATGGCAGAGCCAACAGTTCAAACCATTACTTAATCATGGAACTGGAGCAGCTTATAAATCGTGTCATTATACATCGAAGTAGGCTAATTTACCCACTGGTATTTTGCTGGCTTTCAATGTTATACTTACAAATTCCAAGCCAGGGTAGCAATAAGCAAAACATGTGCCAATAAACCTCCCCTCACATTCACATAACGCAATGAAGAAATACTACAAAGCAGGTTTGTCTTGCCCTCAGGATAGAAATGCACATTTCTTAGCAGCCTTCAATTATCTCAACTCTCTCCGCTGCTTTGTCTACCTGTGTATCTGTTTAGCCCTTTAGTACACCCCACTGTGGAACGGGGATTAAACTTCTCCCTGTGTCTAATCTTGGGTCTGAATAACCTTCAGGTCCAGCCTGAAGTCTCTCTCTCTCTCTCTCTCTCTCTCTCTCTCTCTCTCTCTCTCTCTCTCTCTCTCTCTCTCTCTCTCTCTCTCTCTCTCTCTCTCTCTCTCTCTCTCTCTCTCTCTCTCTCTCTCTCTCTCTCTCTCTCTCTCTCTCTCTCTCTCTCTCTCTCTCTCTCTCTCTCTCCACACTGAGCTTGAGGGGGTATAATAAGTAACATAGGCAGATGGACATCATCCGTTTCTGACCTTCACGCTTCATTCTCGGACAACACGTATCAACACACACTGTTCTGTTTCCGCTGTAAGAATAGCTGGTGTTTGTATTGTGTAGAGATCCCCAGATAAATCCTAATGTGAAAAATAAATAGAAATGTCAGAAAGAAAGAGATAGGGTGTGTATGAGAGAGTGAGAGAGAGCGACCTAGAGAGAGGAGAGGAAAGGGTGAGTGTGAGAGGGACAGAGAGAGACCAATATACATTATACAAACAGGCAGGACCCAATAGCCATGATGAATAGGGGTCATTGTGTTACAGCTGTTCAAGCTAATTGCTCTGGTTTTATAAATTATGACTTTAATGTAAACAAAACAAAGAATAAAAAGAGGAAAGGGCCTGATGCTCAGATTCATCATTACTACCACAAGCTATTCATCAGAGCCAATACAATGCTGCCTTGTCTCCCAGGGAGAGGGTCATTTTCTGGTGCATCTTATTTGGTCTCTTGGAGGTTTTCGTCCAGCACAGTACTAACACCGCTCACTCAGAGCCCTACAGAGCTGCGCCGGTTCTGGTACTAGAGTGATAGAGAGCAGGGCGTCCAGCATGGAGGAGATGAGAGAATGGAGGGGGGACTTCTTGCAGGGGACTTGCGTTCTGAGGCACAGCGAGAGACGACTTGAGAGAGCACAAGAAAAGAGCATCTCTCTTATGGGCTGTGCATCGCTCCTCTGTTGACAGATGGGACTATAAAGTGGGACTGGTTTTGTTCCCGACGTGTTCTCCTCTCAACAGCATATGCTGGATGAATGGGTCTCCTCATGCGTCTGGGAGGCATGAGAGTCATATTGTGCTCACTAATAGGTTTTGTTTATTTGGATATTGAGAGCAGTAACCGTCAAGCATGTGAGACATATCACAATCTTCCATGGCATTTAAGCAAGAGCTTGTTGGCCAGCTGATTATAACACACTGTGGAATAAAGCAAGTGATCAAGCTCTCTCTGGAAATACTCAAGGTGTGAACAATCATCAGAAAGGTTGAAATGTAGCATTTTGAAAAAAGAAGTGGATTTTTGATACATTTCTGCAATTTGTGATTTCTGCGACTTTTATTTTGGATCAAATTGTATAATTTTCAGACTGCTTATCAAAAGCTATTTGCTGAAGATAGATAATGACGGCAAGTCCCGTCACAACCGACGTCAGATTGCTGAGCTATTACCTTATGATCACCTCCACCAGCCCAACAGACGCACACTAAGCAAGCATGTAACCCGCCCAATCTGCTGTGGTTAGATTTGTGTTTTCTTATGAAGAGGTTTCTGTAGACTTTACCCTTAATCCTATCAGCTAATGTGAAGGCACTGATCCGCGCCTGTCTTGAAGGTTATCTGTGCATGTTTCACACCCCCAGGCATTCATTATTTACATGGCTGTTCCCCAGAGGCATCCGCCACCACAGGGGGTGTGGATGGAAAATCTACCTCCCAATCTGCCAGGGACACGTCCATATCTGTACTGCATGGCTGGCTGACTTAGGAGGATGCAGTGTCAGGATTATCATCGTCGCCCTGGAAACTTCATCAGCGGCGGCGGAGGGAGGAGTGGCAAGGACTGGCGCAAGGCCAGAAGGTTTTCCTTTTAAATCTGGGAATCCCGATGCTGAACACTCCCGGGAGCATTTCCCTCTTTCTTTTTTACGGCCGAAACAAGTTTCTCAGAGTGAAACACATCAAATGCAGAAATGCTCAAACTATATTCATTACAAAGACCCTTAAGGATATTTTCTCCTGAAGTCGATTACTAAACACTTAATTGAAGTTGGAAAATGCATCGTAAAATACCAGTGGCCTTTAAAATAATATCTTATGGATTCATTAGATTACCACAGAGAATAAATACTATATATGGTATTTATGCTAAGGTGCAGGAACCTAGGGCTCTGCTTGGGTCGATATGCATACAATATATTTTCACAGTTTTGTTTAGGTCTAAATAAATCCTCCTTCCGTTGTCCGTGGCGCCGCAGAGTAAGATCAATCTAGCAGCGGTTGAAAGTGGCGATTTCACAGCCTCATCCAATAACCCTCTGGATAATTAATTCTAATGATACTTTTTATCTGCGACACCCATCATGATAAACGTCAATACACAAACCCGCTCATATGAATGTGCTATTGAGCGCAACGCTGACCTTTCCAGACCCCCTGGACCTTTGCAGACGTGCGTGAAAAACACCCCCGGCGCTAACGCCGGCCCTTTAGTGCACCGGGCTCATTTGATAGAAGCGTGACAGGGGTATTTATAGAGAGGCAGAGATCCGCCATATCCCCCCCCCCCCGTCTCCCCACTCCTCCGCCATCAGCCCAGATGATATTGGCAGCCCTGCTCACTCACTGGAAAAGCCTTCACGTCAGCAGCAGCACGCCAGCGGTGGATAGTAGGTTTGTGTGCAAACAGGTTGGGCCGGCTGGTTTGTGGGTCGAGGCAGGGGGAGCCCTCTGCAGTTCACTTCTTAGTACACTCGATTATGCGTCCCTTCGGTGACACATCGGCGACGCAATCTACATTCAGGAATGAGTTATTTTTTCATCAAACACCCGACCACTTCCAGTGGAAAACCGTGACATCTTCAATCGTATCGTATTAACTTCAATCAATAATATACTTGTGGTAATTGGCTTATACAGTGTGATGCAATGTTTGGAAAAGATAACAAAGTGGCGCAGAAGACACGATGTCAATGGCTCGCCCTACATTTTGAATGTTAATTTAAAAGGATTTGTTGTCGATGGGTTGTCTGGAATTATACACAACTAGAGACATATCATCACACTGCAGAATGACAGCCTTCATGTGGATTTGAACTGGGTGGAGATTTGCTTTATGAATAAGTAGTTACATGGTAAACCCGGGGGTAGGATTCAATTTCATCTCAAAGTCTTACGTTTGATATAATAGAGTTTGTGATATTGAAGTTTAAACTTAATTGGTGTCTTAGATAATGGAAACCATCTTCTTTGCTATACAAGTACAAGTACTCTAGTAGAAATGTCAATTAAACAAAAGTAATTTCACCGTTATAAGTATTACAATTCTTAAGAACTCTTTTATGCTTTTCTTCTGAACATCATTTTGATCAAGTTAGAACATGTAAAGTCTAATCGTCAGAAGAAATTTAAATGTGGGTTTATTATTGGAGTCCGCAATAATTAATATAAACTCTCCCCATTTATTTTGGGGAAAAGCAGCCAATCTGGGGTTATGATACTCAAGGATACACAAAGATAAGGAGTTAAATCTTTTGTTTCCCGAATCAGCCTATTAATAGCCAAAGATAATCCATGCAAGCAAGGAAGGATAAATAAATCAAATCAAGAATAAAAAAAAAGAACAACCACAAGCAGATGTTTACATAAACATTATTTACGACTACATTATGCATAGATAGCTCAATGCTCACTCTGCTGACAGAATTATCTATTAGGTTTCCAGGTGGGGTTTTTTATAACCGCAAGAAGCTATAAGCTGCTTTGATGAGCCAATCAAAACATCTTCTTTCATGTATGCTTTAGTAAAATAGAGATATGAGATAAGTTCAGCCTGGGTGCTTCCCTTCCCCTTGTCAGCCATGGGTATGGCAATCCGCTGTCATCAGCATCAACCCTCCAACATTTTTATTCACAGCTAACATACAGAAGCAAGGGGGGAAACAGAAGTAGACGGAAAAAAAAATGCATCAATAAATTCAAACTTCAGCTGGAAGACCAACTCCAGATTCCAGAATTGGATAATGTTTTTTCTACAAAGCCACTTCTACATTGTACATGTACACGTTTTGATTTGTTTCTTGGATCTGAAAATCATCAGAGTATGGTTGACTTAATAAAAAACCTTAAGGTCGAACTATTAACTATACATTTATGCCCCCTCAAGATATTAAATTAAAACTCTAATTTGTTTCTTATTTAATTATTTGATTTCTTTACATCAGACAGCCTTCAGGTATACTGCTTGGCACTTTCTAAGCAGAAATCTATAGTTTGCTCTTCTAAATGAGTGCCGCTTTCCTTCCCTTCGTAATGTTTTCCTCTCTCAACTCTCATGTTGATTCAAGAGGTTAACACCGCGGGCTCAGAAGAAGAGCCGCCGAGTGAGCGATTGAGCACCACAAACGTAAATGTGGAATACAAAAAGAAATCTGTCTGATATAGGAACAGCTGTCATCCGAACAAGCTCCCTTATCTTCAAGCAGAAAAACTGTTTGTCTGACGGGTGGCAGTTTGGTCTTCAGATAAGAGAAGGCCAATCAAAAGCCTAAATCGATTGTCCTGGCTTCCACCCGTGGGCTGTTTCTTTAGCTGAGAGCTACTGGGCACTGAGTGGTAACTGCCATTACATCACTAACTCCAACTAAATCTTCAGAGTCAATACCGGCTTTGTTCTGCATTGACCCTGACCTTGTGCTCAAACATCTCCACTTAACTTGGAGTGTTTTGTGTGCATTTTGTGTGTCTTGCAAAGAGATACTAAAAGATAAATTAATGTTACTATAGGGGCAATAAAGTTATATTCTCTTACATGGTATCTCTCATTCCAAGGTTCTGGGCCTGATCTTGCGCTTGGAGCAAGACTGCCACTGACTAAGTGCGGTCTAAGCTCAAAGCTAAATAATTTAGAAAGGGAGACTAGCTGATAAATGTTGGTGATGCAGGTCAATACATTATAGAGATGTGAAGACCAACCCTTTGGTAGGATTTATTATGCATTGGAGGAGATAAAGGCCATTGATTGTCTCCAACAAGGTCACAATAAGGGCTTTTGTTCACCTAAAGGCTTGTGTCTCTGGTGGCAACATGGTTATGCTGCTATTTGGAGGAACCATGCAATAAGGTAAATCAAATCTGTGAATGGAAATTGTGGAATTGTCTTGTGCACCTAGCAAGGGTATAGAGTGATAATGGTCTGGATTTTTGGAGGGGATATCCAACTTTTACATTATTCATGTGGTTCTGGAAAATGCAATGGCAGCGCTAATATAATATTGACCTAACCCCAACACTACATGAATGGCAATAATGGAACAGCTTAACACACGGACACCGACCGACCCAAAAATAAATCACACACGTAGTCACACACACACACACACACACACACACACACACACACACACACACACACACACACACACACACACACACACACACACACACACATTCACAGATTGTGAAATGAAAGTCTTACTGGAATATATCGCTTACAGTCATGGTCAATGTATATAGCATTTTATAGATTATACTTTAAATCTGGCTATATGATCTACTTCAGAGTTACTGGAGGTCTGGAGGCAAAGACACAGACATAAAAAGACTAATCTTAAATGAGGAACCAAGCATATATCTAAACAACAGAGGTAGTGGATTAATGCTGTTGGTCAACAAATACTCAGGAGGAGTCTCTTTCTTTACTTGACGTACTATGTGGGTGGAGAAGAATTAATGGGAAAAAGAACAGTGTTCAAATGGATTAATGGTTTATCAACCCACATTTAATGAAGATTTGTGTCTGGCTGCCTTTGGGGTGAAGGAAAATCATCTCAAGATAGCCGCAAAGTTGGCAGGAAAAGACTCAAATCAGGATCACATTTGCCTCTTTTTCCCAGGGAGGGAAAAGGGAGGAGGAGGGAAGTATGATAAAAAAATATATAATATTTTTTTTACTTGAATACAAGTTATTGTTTTAAATAAATTTACCTAACTACAGGGGTTAGAACTAACATACAACTAATCTAGCTACTTATTCTTCTAAATAAATCGGATAAAGATTTTAATGTGCAATTAGTTGTCCATAATAAAAGATAGTCAGATAATACAGATAAAAAAAGAGATATATCTATCCGATGTAATGTGATGTTGATGTTGATGATGTGATGCCCCACAGACTACAGCTGTTTTAAAAAAAAAACATAAGACTTATCTTTTTAAATAAGCCTTTTGCTAATTTCCCTTTTACTGTTTATGCATTATATGTTTAAACAACCCGTTTTATTTTTTTTCTCTCTCTTAAACTCTGTAGCACTTTGAGATTTCTGAATGTAAAGTGCTCTACAAATTAAATATATTATTATTATCATTATTATTATTATTATTATTATTATTATGTAACTGCTCCTTCCTAAATGTTGGGTCTTTTAAAAAATAAATAAACTGAAGATAGGTCCAAACACTAAACGGTCTATGGTCCCAGTATAAATCCAAAAGGACTAATAAAACCACTGAAAAAAGGATAACAGAACAACAGAATACAACATAAGACACTTCTGTTCTCAAATATTTATGACAAATGCTTTCTTTTAATGTCCATTGTTCCATTAAATAAGGCCTTTAAATTAATCACATTTCCCAGTTAATTAAGTTTGTGCTGCTCTTCTCTCTATCGACAAGTCTGCCATCTGAGTCACGTGGCTTCAAACCAAGGCAGTTGGATAATAAGAGGTTTGTCAGCCTGCTCTCAATAATTCTCTTTCTCAAACCTAACACACACATATCCCCCTCAAACATGAATAAAAACGAAACTAACAAGGAAACACATCCCTATCTATGCTAACATCAGGCTAAAATGTAGGGTCTGATCATAATGAGTTCACCCAAAACTGGATCATCAAAATAAAAAAGTATCTATTCATGATCATGAATATGTATTACATTTTTCCAATTAATTACCATTTCAATCACATGCTGTGATACATTTATTGTAGTAGAATGTTAATGCTAATGTCGATTCCTTAGTGCAAGTACTGAGGACTTAGTATATGCATATATAGAGGAAGGCATAACGTAGGCATAACCGCAACATGATGAAAGACAGCTTGTTAGTCATTTTAATCAAGAAAAGGCATTGTTCCTGTTAGATCTGGCTGTTTTCATCATCGTAGGGTAGCCTATATGGATTACCAAGGCGTATACCAACATAGCCTATTTCAGAATTCAGAGCACGCAACTTGGATGTATTCACATTGTGCATCTGGTTGTCATGCATCATTAGGTGCATCCAATGGAAACTCAGCACTAATAATGGGGGAGCAGGGAAAACGGTTACCAGCATTTAGTCTTGTAAAAAGGACAACTAGCATCCAGCCAAACCATTCATGCTTTGATTCCAGACGAGACTGCTAAGCAAATCCATTGTTGGATACCGTCAAAGCACTTTGACTTCTTGCTAATTATATAAACATGACTTTGAAAAATGTCCTGGAGAGGGAACACAGCAGAGCCAGTGTGGGTTCACGTTGCCTCATCAACAGTGATTTCAAAAGGCAGTGCAGAATTTCAATAGTGCTTCAAGGTTCTGCTAAAGGACAGAGTGGGAGACACGGAGGAAGGGTGTGGAATTAGGAGGGAGAAATGGTGGAGGAAATGCCACAATGAATTGCTGAAATACACTGGGTTGACAACTCCAACCTTTTGGTTCATGCTAGAAAGCATGCAATGCAGGCTTCTTATGTTAGCCACCAAAACAAACCCAGTTCTCTAAAACTGGATACGATTAGATAGTATAGCATGATTAATATTATATAATATTATATTAGTATACAATCATTGTCTTGCACAGCCAGAGTTTTTCACTTGCGGAGTTTTGTTAATGGAAAGGTATGGAAGACAAATAAATACACTTTTTCAAAACAATAACGTCAGAGCAAATGACACTTTGTTATTGTTCCTGGTGAGACGATACAGTATGAACTAATGTCACTGTACAGACATGGTTTCAAAAGTCACAGCTCAGCACATCGCAATCAGAGTGCTGTGTCAGACGGATTGGTTATCTGTAATGTACATGCATTTGAAATAGTTTAAGGTTCAGTGCTTCACAAGCAAGGGGATACAGGGGATTAAAACCAGCTTAATATATTAAAGTACTGCAGTGGAAAAAAAAATCAAAATGGATAAAGTATAAATGCAATGATTTTGAAAACCATTATAAAGCATACAAAACAGCATTATAAGCAAACAGCTTCCAAACCTGCAAAACAGTGCCAGCACACAGGGAATGTCAAAATAAGAAAACCTTTAACTCACTATATAACTGGTTTAAATATTCCACACTACACCTGACAAAATGAGGTTCTGAGCATTCTCAACATTTTAAATGTTTTAAATCTCTAACAAGGGGGCATGGTACACACCCAACAGCTTCCCAGTTTCCCATCCCATCAAACTATCAGATGGCACACTAACAAACAGAATACAGATTGTTCCATCCCTGCCATTCCTTGGTACCCGTTTGTAAACAGTTAGAATGCAGCCCTCCTTCAGCATCTCCATAAACTCAGCCATCCTTCCGGAAAATGCTCCAAAATAGGCCCCACAGATCAGGTAAAAGATGGCTTTTTAGGGGTTATAAAGAAAGGTTTTAAGGAAATGAAACCTTTAAATTATAACCACTTTCACCACTGTGATGCCATTCATCATATCCATGTCCAATGTCTGCTACCTGTATCATAAATCAATATATATTCATTAAACCCTTTAACTATTTAAGATGCTACCGCCTTATATTGAACATAATTTATTGGTTGCATGTATGAGATTCTGCCTGTAGGCAAGAAGCAGCCTTAGCCACTAAGGAAACACAACAAAGCAAAGAAATAAAGCAACCTGGACTCTGTAATTTCAGTCCAACCAGCTACTCAAGATGAGAGGATCATTGAACAATAACAGAATAAATGACCCATCCCATAACACAACCTTCAGAACACAAGCCTACAAAGAACTTGAGAGTTTTACCAGCACTCAAAAGGTTTTAAGAACCGGTTAGCTCCCAGATGTGGGACCGTTGGGATGGGTGATTATGTCCTTGTCAGCTTATCTCTAAATTGAGCCAGTTTTATTGATGTGTAAACATTTCAAAGAAAGGGGGATTTCACACGAAGCCCCAGTGCCCAAAGGCTCAAGGACATGCATCCAAGAGAGCAGGTTATCCCTACTAGACGAGGATCTATCTGAGTTGCTAGCAATGGCTACTTTGGCAGTGAAAAACATAACTTTGACAGTGAAAACATAACTATAACTTTAATCATGGTTGAGCTTTAATGTATAGCGAGTCACACCGGACGAGCCAGGGAGCGCCATATAACATAGCAGAATGACAACACGTCAGAAGTTTTGATTCTAGGTTTTGTTCTGTGTTTAATATAATGGGTCCCAATGGGCGACGGTGTGATGGGTGCCACGGTGCCATGTCTGATACATTCAAACTCACAGCCTATCGGGTGTTAAACTCAAAAATTCAAAGAGCTCCATTACAACATGAAAAACTGTTCACAGAATTCCAACACTTTTTGTCTTCCTTTTCACTAAATGCGACGACTTATTTGACATGGAATAAATGTTCAGTACGTCGACTCGCACTCATCCTTGATTTGGGCGAGTTTGGGCGCCCGAATTAAGGATGGGGGGGTCGTTTCAATTCCATTCCCCTGTTACTAATGCATTATTTATCTTTATGTTTTCATTCCCTAAGAGAGTTTTCTACTTTGTTAATGCATAATAATTAAAAAATATTTATAAAATAATATATGTATATGTATATATATATATAGGTAGTCAAGGCGGGGCCCTATTGTTGTTAAGGCAGCCGCCTTAACAACACAGTGCTGGGGGAAACACTGTGTATTTGTCTGATGCACAGCATATTTCCATGTTTAGGAATCCCCCTGCCATTGAAAGAAAAACACTTGATGAAACAATGTTAGTTACGTATGTCGACCCATTTGTCATGTTCAGAGGCACAAAATTCCTATTGGCAATCTATCATAGTGTCAATTTGACTTTTGTTGTCAATTGAGGAGGGTGTCCGTGTCTGCCACACAGCCACACAGCCTGTATGGAAACTCTAATAATATGGAGGAGAATGTTATGCCAGGATTGTGCAAAAATTGCCTCAGGGGACATAAAAATGTATCGTTGTAGCACCTGCAAGAGGTAGCCTGCTAACATTAGAGAATACATCTCAGCTTTAAAGCTCTTCTTGTCTTTCCCATCACCGGACCAATGCAAGGGTTTGTTTTACAAAAGAACATGAAAGCCAAAGGAGATGCATTGTGAACCAAAATTGCCAAGTTTCCTAGAGGAGAAGATGACAGCAGAGTCAGCTTCATGTCCAAGGACTTGTCAACCTGCCAAATGCTGAGGTTCTGGGTCTGCACATTTTATAAACACTCAACACATGATGTGAGAATGCTGTGAAAATCATGGCTAGAGTATAACTTCATTGCGACAGGGGTCTGCCCCTACCTTGAGGGAACGGCCACCCTCAGTTTAACTACCTCTTTGGTTTTTTGAGAAAAATGTACCATGTGGAAAAAAAAATTGGAAACATGCAAGATACTCCAACCCACTCCAACCCACCCCAAAAAGGTCAATATTAGTTCCAGTTCTAGTTTCTACCCTTTGACAATAAGATAGGGTTTAATCGGACAAAAGGCTGGCGTAGCAGTGCTTCAGAGGCACTGCCATGTCTGGAGCTGTCCATCAGAAGGAAAAGGAGCACGATGGGCTGGCATCCAAGCTGTCCCAGAGAGAATACTATCCTGCTGTTGTTCCTGGGTCCTCATTCTCAAGGACCTTTGGAGATCAAAGGCTGATGCACAACAAGAAAGGCAGGGAAGCAGAGAGTGATATGGAGAGAAATAGAAAAATAGTGTGGCTCGCAGGAAGGATGCCATGAAGAGAAAGAGCCCAAGCAGTATTCCACTGATTACCCGACGCCAGGCGTCCAACTGTGCCGAAGGAGAGCGTCAAAGGGATTTCCTGGTAACTTCTGTAAAGCATCCACTCTTACTCAGCCCAGCCTCCTCCTCCATCCGGAACCAGATGAAGTGTCTTCCGACCTCAACTGCATCGCCTTTTCATGTTATATTTTGTACTGTGGAAATGTGTTTCTTTGATAGACTAAAAAAAGATATATCCCCAGAGGAATGGTGAATGTCTCCCTCTCAGTCCCTCTCATGCTCACTTGTTCTCTTGATAAAACAAAATTGATACATGTTGTGATTCCGCCTGCCCGCATTTGTTTGACCTTGCGCACACAACATTTAAACCGCACAAATAATAATAGGTAAGTCACACAAAATAACTCTAAATAAATCTGTCGACTTAGAAAGCACAGAGCAAAGTTCAAGTTTATGGAGAAATACAAACACGTCACAGAACTGTGACAGAAATGTAGAACTTATTCCCTTTTATCTAGTAAATAATTGTAAAGCCCATTACATACGGTTCTGCACAGGAAATCCTGAACCAGCAATTTAGTGCAAAAAGAAGTAGGAATCTATTCGTCAACACCTGAATAGCTTTGCAGCTCAGTGAACACATGAGGGAAAAGGGAAGGACAGGAGATAAGAGTAAAGGAGGGAAACGAGAGTAGGGAGCGAGAGTTGGGGAGGAAATCGAAGATGCAAGCTGGGTTCAATTTAGAGTCTTCCCACAGGAGGTGGAGTGACCTGTATCTGCTACAATAGAGGTCAGCGCGGGCTTCATACTCAGGACATACTGATACCGTGGACCCCTGCCTTGATGTGCACATCCAAGGGAAAAAAGCAAAAGGTCCCTGTAGTGTGCAGGACCCTTTGAATGACCCAACTGGTGGGTTCCTATTACAACTGCCTCGCTACACCATGGCCATACAATCGACTCTTCACAGTGAGCAACAACACTAGCAATCAGCAAAGCTATCAAACTTGGAGGGAGATACTATGCGGCCAGCCAACCACAGACACTCAGCCAATTCTTTATCTTGCTATTTTCTAATTTCCCCAGCCAAATATAATGATAAAAAAGTGCCGTAGTGGATATCATGATGCTGAAGCAATGATGTGATTGCACAACATTGCCCCACATAAACTCCTTCAATTAAACGATTTTGAAAAAAAAGAACAAGAGAAAGTGAGGGTTTACTGTCTTGCTGAAACGCTATGGATGAAAAATAGTTTTTTTAAGTAGCCAGAATAAATTGTGCTGGGCTTCAGCCATCTATTCTAAACCATAACGGGGCAGTTTAATAAAAAGCTAATATAGATCAAATCCCAACATTGGTTAAAATAACAGAAACCCCCATAGGCTTTAAATGTTATTTTCTCTTAATCTCTGGTTGAGAAAAAAGACCTACTACGCACAACCCTGTTCTAACTGGGACCATTCACATTCTGTCCTGCATCCCTGCTAGCACAGAACCATTACACCTACCTAGGTGAAAACTAATAAGGTGAAAGATAAAATATTAAAAACATTTAAATAACCACGACAATCAAACAGACCAACAGAAAAACATGACCTTTTATTTCCACTGATTGCCCCACAGGATCTAATGAACATTTCTGTAAACATTTGCAATTGGAGGGAGTCATTTTAATTACACTCCGTAGAGAGGCAGTGCCAGGCAAAGAGCTCAAATGAAGATAAACATTTAATCAGGCATGACCTTGCATTCGATTAGGTGAGTTCTCAAAGCACTGTCGTGCATGGAAATAACATTGACACAAAATGTATTTGTGCAGTTGCAGACAAGTATGAAAATGTGTCAGACACCTAGTGCTTTGACTTGGGCAGCCCAATCAACCTAATAAGAGATTTCCTAATCCATAGGAGCCAGCCCTAATCCCGCCAGTGCTCTAATGAGGTCAAGATATTCTGAGGGGGATTCTCCAGCCTTCAAATGAGAAAGTCCAAAATGCCATCTTCAAGAGCACTAGGGGTAGCAGTATCCAAGAATACAAGCATGTCATACAAATAGGCTACTAACAGCATTATCTACAGATGATTGAGATTGTCTATTCATTCATGTAGAATACTCCTCTAAAAGGAGATCTACTTTAAATATCACTTTAAATGTAAAAAATACATTTAAAGTATGTATTTAGTGTATGAAATCTCTTGATACATAACAAAAATGGTTTCAAATAATTGCCATATAAAAAGAAAATATATTGTATTTTATTATTTTATTCAAATATTTATCATTTATCAAAGCAATGTCCCACGTCAAATCAGAACAACAATTGGAAAATAGTGGGACATCATAATGCGAAGGATTTAACAAAAATTTTGTTTGAGTTCCGAGATAAAGACGCCAGCACATCTCAATGTCTCCCCCCCATCCCCCGTCCCCATGGTAGCATCTCGTATTGGCATAGATTATTCTCCATTATGTATTTCAATTAATTAGCTATGGATTCTGACCACTGCTGCATGTAACTCCTGACTCCGTTTTGACTAAACCCAGAGAGCGCGTTCACGAGGCACTCCTGCTTAGTCCTGAGTGGCAGCATATTGTATGTGGGGCCCCATGCTGTGCCGTCGGCACAGCAGAGAGGATTATTCCTGACGACAGCTGCATTAAATGTGTAGCAAGCCGATGGAGGCCTTAGCCGATGCTCTCTTGTCTTCCTTGGTTCGGCGCAAGTTCAGAAAGAGTCCTTCTAAGCTGAGGGGAGCTGGTAGTACCCAGAGTCCTGTACCGTTCATTAAGGGCTGAGGGTGTCACTTCAGCTTAGGACTCTTGTCCCCCGCTTGCCAGGCCTACCAGATATACTCCCCTGTCTCAGCTTTTTTAGGGCTGAAAGACTCAATGAATCTCAACCGGCTTTTGCGTATGTGGTGTACCCTGGATTTTTTAATGACTTTAAATCACACCTTTCAATTGTAAGCAGGTTAATTTCATGGTTTTATGTCTGCAATGTGGTGGCTAATATACAATGTTGTTTTTTTTCTTGGAGGAATTTAAGAGCAAAGCCTGCATGTTACTTTAATGAATGCCCTAAGGCAGAGCTCTGAGGTAAAGTACAGGCGCAGAAACATATCTCAGAAATAGTACTGGGCAGAGACATTGGCTCTGGAGCTCTGCATCTTTCATGCCAGGGTAACCAAACATCAGGCGGGTTTCATCTTGAAGAGAATGTAGGCCTAAAGCCCCTCCCGCGTGAGGTGTCCTTCTTAAAAAGATTTAAATCTCAACAGAAATGTCTGCTAAAATAGAGGTCACCGTGCCAGAGACGCCTCCAGACAATAGCGGTCGGTTGCAAACCTGGAAGGGATCTAGGAAGGATTTGTTCCTGGTTGGCTCATCCCCCCCAACGCCAGGAGCACACTAAGGGCTGAGGAACAACCCGCACAAGCCAGGTACAGCAGGCAGGGACGCTGAGAAGTATTCATGATCTTCCACTGCAGTGTTTTGTAACTGCTACTCCAACACCGTCTCAAAGACCAAAGATATCATGAATTCCTAACAGACAAAAACAACAGACAAATTTGAGACGTGGTTTTTCTTCTGTATTTCTTGACACAATCCCCAATTTTCTCTCAGACTTAGGCGTGTTTACCAAGCAAATTGTCAAGCAGTGCCATGCTTCTTGTTAATCTTCCAGGGAAAATGTTAAGGCTGATAGCATATCCCTACCTCACAGACAGCTCCTGAGTCTGTTACGCCATGCCTATTCCTTCCTTCTGCCTCTGCATTTTGATCAGATTGGTTTATCTAATTTTCCAGTAAATGCTTGAAATGTATTCCAGTACACTTACTCCTCATAAATGTACACAGGGGAGCCGAAATGAATAGTTTGCCATAGGAATCACCTCACTGCCCCAGAATAACTGCAACCCCTATGCACCAGCTTAAAGATTCTGAAAGGCAAGTTGTAGCCTCAACCTTTTCCACCTAAAGGGAAATTAAATGTGCATCTCTTCATGAATGAGGCTGACAAAAACTGCCTCATGAATTGACAGAAATATTGTTCAAGCTTCACAAGGCTATAGTCGAGGGGGAGAAATACCCTTGGTTTCTTGAATGTATAATGGTATAGATTTTGCTTTAAGGCCAAAAAAGGATGTCTATAATATCTATAGCCGGTGGAATCTTTTTTAGTGGAATGGTGCAAGAACAAAATGAGCATTGCCTGTGTCACGCCGTTTCGATATTGTTCCAGTCATCAGCGTCCCTCACTTTATTGAGATCCTTTTGCTTGTACAGGGTGGAAGAACAACAAGATTGCATTAAGGATGCCGAACCAGCGCCCGAAATATGCACACAATTGATGAGGTGTCACTTTCACTGAGAGTCACACAATCGAGGCGACAAGAGACGTTATGATGCCTCCCCGGCTGCCCGGCTGCCACCAATGAGGAGCGGACACACTGGTATGCACGGGGCGCATAAGACGAAATGTCCTCAATTTTAAGAAAGGTTACTTTGCAGCCCAGAAATCACTTTTGGAATGCATAACGACAACATACTTCAATGCTCCTTCCGCTCACTTTTGAAAAGGAATTCGAGCAACCCATCAATCCCCAACTTCCATATGAGGCCTGAAATGTGTACACCGAATAGTGCTTCTTCAACCAGTGCCACCGCTTGTGCTGAAACTATTCATTTTCCTTTATACATGACGAGGGGTGCCAGCAGCTGTAGTCGACGGCATTTATCCCAAACAAGTGCTTAGGCTTATATATTTTTCGATCAATTACAAAAATGTGTTAATTAATTTAGACTGCTAGCCGTACAATGCAGGTCAAACAAGGCACAAGTTACAACATCAGCCAATTAAAAACACAGTGGCGTTTTACATTTTTTAATAACTAGTCTAGGGCGAGGGAGCACACACGAGGCAGATGGAGACGCACAGTGTACATGCTGTATTCATAGTCAATGGGCTGATTTCTCAATTTCTTATTTATTGTGTTAATCTTCGAAAGCATAACCATCATCATCTAAAATAGCTAGGGCAAGTAAATGGTCAATGGACTGCATTTATATCGCGCTTCTCTAACCAGTGGCCACTCAAAGCGCTTTACAATATTGCCTAACATGCACAGTCAATACATGCATACTATGAAAGCATTTTCACCAATTTATTCTAAGTAAAGTAAGCATTTTGTCTATAGTTCAGAGCCAACTTACTTAAATCAATGCAGATTAGTGCAATTTATAAGTAACAATTTGTTAATCAAAAGAATGGATGGGTGGTTTTAGCATATTGTTTTTTATACCCAACGTTAAGTAAAACTAACTTGAATCAACTTGTAGTATATTGGGGTCTAATCACTACCAATCACACTTGGTCATGACTCAGTGAGATATCTTTTCAATTTCCTATGGGCTATGAGATCCATTGATCTTCCCACTAAGGAAGATATATTGAATAAATTAAGAAATAATGACAAAAAACACCTGTACAATTATAAGTTCAGAGTAGCAGGGATTTCTAATTCTAACAAGGAAAATTCAAGAGGGTGACAATATCACAATAAACATTACAAAACATGACCCAAGGTGTTGCAAAGCTGTATCATTTCATGTGTGCAGCAAGAGAACAAGTAAGGATGCTTTATATATTTCTGTCTGTGTTCAGGAACGGTTTAATATGGCAAAATGTCAACCTTCCAGGTGGAGCCAATTATCAGTGAAAGAGAAATCAGAGGAAGTGCTTGGTAAGTACAATCCTCCTAATGGTTTAAAATGATTCACATAATATGATTGCCTAATATATGCATTTCTAAATCTGGACAGTAATGTCAACAAAACAAAATCAACCCAAAAAATATTAATGAATACGGTAGTAATAGCATGCAATTACACTAGAACACAGAGGGCCCATTCAACGACAACGTGGAATTATTGAGACGGCTGGATTGTATGCGACTGAGCTAATATGCTCCTTGATGCCAATGCTAAGTGGATATTTGGCAATCTCCGATAAGGTGTGCGTCGTGAAGCCCAACAATATGAGCCTATATCCCTAAGAGGATGTTGTCATTGCTTAGGAATCTGTCTGTCTCAGAAAAAAAGAAAAAACCAGAGCGGAAAGATCAATGTGTCTCGCGGACGGCTGCGTGGGTAACGTGATGGATGGAGGGGAACGTCGTGGATAAGGGACGGCAGCCTCACCTCATTAGTGTTCCAGCGATGTCTCTCCTTTGGCAGCGAGGAGCATTTGGGTAGACATTCAAGCAGCTTTTTGGGCAGGTATATTTTCAAATGTCCATGTTCATCTAGACGAGGAGAAGACACACACACAACAGAAGAAAGAAAACATATTTAGCACATGGTCCGTAGTGTGCCTTCATCAGTCTGCTCAGCCACCCTGACTTGTGCTGGCTGTCACAGTTAAAGGGAATTAAAGGGAATCATTTCACCAACAACTACATTGTTTATCTTTTCTTTTTGTATCAGCTCACCCTTTAGTCATTTATGTAATGCTTGATATAATTTGTCTATTTGGCAAGTTATTATTAAATGACCACACCAGCATCTGCAAGTGATAACTGTCTGACCTGTATGTTTTACAAAGAACATGCAAACAAATAGGCTACCGTTGCCATCATACATGGTTATAAGCAATTGCACATGAGCCTTTTTTTTATTATCATCGGAATACCATTAAAATATGCAGAATCAGATGACAAAACATGTCGCGTGGGTTTTACAATATCATGAATTAAATGAATTGTTTGGGCAGATGAAAGCAGGAGGAGGACATTCACACCAGTCTGCGAGTCACACAATGGAGTAAAAATGAGGGTGAAGCATTGGCCAGCAAATCTCAATGACATGACAGGCGAACCTTTGCGAAGATGATGACAATTTAACTATACTACTCAAGAGAAGAATGTGTCAGGGTTCCTCTGGCCATTGAACAAGAGCAGAACTGTCCAAATCATACGGAGAGACAGCCTTTAACATGAGATATAACTCAGCGGTACGGCAGTATGAGCGGCTCTGTGGCCTCCTATGTAACAACTAGGTGTTGCACATTGACAGTTATTACACACTACACACTGAACAAATAATCTATTACGCTGATCTCCCTTCCTGCCTGCCATGTGTTGGTTTGAAGCTAACGCAATAAGAAATATGACGTTGAATGGCAATGAGCTTGTAAATCACTGCTAGCTACAAATCTCTGCAGAGGATGTGAAGAAAATGAACGTGTTCCTCCGAAGCAAAACACTCCTCTACAGACAAAGTGAAAGGAATTCCAGAAAGTTTGTTTGGGAGGACATTGCACATTCACCATTGCTCACTGTGCATCACAACAACAGGAGGGTGCTACACCACTGAGGCTGCCTCCGCATCGGCAAATGTATGGAAAGGAATCCAGGCGGTCCTTAGAGGAAGGCTTGGCGAGCAGCCTCCGATTGTAATGTGTGAGGTGGAACATCAGGGGCTGTTGCTACAGAGCACTGCTCACCGTATCGCTCCCCTAGGGATGCAGGAATAGGTTTGTAGCTCTGTAGCGTTTGCTGTATCCATCTGTACCTGCGATTCTGCTTGTGTAAACTCCTTTTTATATGAGCAGGAACAGGTATCTGTAATCATTTGCTGCGCCTAATTAACAATCGCATGCAGCATCTGCTGCGAGGAACACCCAAAGTGGTGTCACTGTCAGATCTGGAGAAACTCACAGCAGCTGAACGATCAGAGATGTGCCGCGAAAAGGATGGTTGTCAAATGAGCGGCAGAAAGTACAGGTTGATGTATTAATGAACAGTAGTAGTAAACATACAAACTGTTGATACAGAGTCCCTTCTAGTGTGTTTCTTTTCATCTGTAGAGTCAACTAGGGATGCGCAGCGTTACAGTGAAGCTCCACACAGTTTTACAGTGATTCCAGAGTGACTGGGTAGAAAACGTTGGCCTTTTCTCACTCCACACAAAGTGTGCTCTGGTGACTTGCTCCCTGTGATCAATGGCAGGCATGGCTGCCAACGCTTCTGCTGCCAGGGATCAATGATGCACTGTGACACACCCTTAGATGACATCATCAAGACCAGGCCAGAGTGAACTGTGCACTTTATGCACATCACACATTTTCCAGTCAGCTGAACCGTAATGGAAACATCTGAAGGTAAATGTGCCGGCTCACCAAATAAAGAAGAAGGAAGGACAAGAAAAATATGTAAAGCGGTCATGGATAAATTGGCTTGCTTTAGAACCCTTGGAATAGGAAGCACCAATATCTTATTTCCTTGTTTTCAATTCTACAACTAATTCTTATCAAGACACTCTGAAAGACACACGGCTAGATATCATGTTAATTTCCCAAGGTGGAGAGACATAAGAGAGACATTTTTCACACTTCCTCTCGCATCCGCCCCAGCTCTCCGGGAAAGGTCTCACAGCCGAGCCGACAAGATATGGTAGCCCTCTGACACGTCTTCCCATGTGTTTCAATGTTTTTTGATATTATTAATAAGTATTGTGGTTGGTATTTATACACATTTATGCATTTACATATCTTAAAATATAGATGAGAAATTACCATTTGGATATGACAGCCTTTGATTTCTATTTGGTTTGTATCTCCCACAGACATTTAAAACCAGGAAGAGGGTACATTTGCATTAATCTGATCAATTAAATTATTTTTGTTAAACGTTCCTTTGTTAAAACAAGTTAGTCGATTTATTGGCACTGGCAAGAACAAAGGTTGTTGGTTGTGTTGTGTTGTTTAGTGAATTGAAGAAATATAATATTTATATTTATCATTATATGAATTATTACATAATAATTCACTATGTCTGCTTTGATGGATATGGGTCACTAAGAAATCGTCATTACGTTTGAACACAAAGAACTTAAGGGATGCAATTCCTATCTTATCAGCCAACTGTTTGAGACATTAGTTTTTCTTCCAGATTCTTTCAAGCATGGCTACTGAACCTGAGGTATCCACCAAATGATTGTCTTCTGTGCTCAATTTGACAATGGAGTAGAGAGTCCAGAACTATTCTGCAACAAAACAAGGCCTTTTCATAATAACGCTCCTCAGGCATGAAGACTCAGCATGAACTGCTGTTTGAATTATGCTTTGTGTCCACAGCATTACACAATATTAAAGAAAATTGTCTTGTCTTTGATCTGCTATTTGTTCACCCCTTGGATTTCATCAGTACACATTTTGTCTTCTTTCTGTTGTCAGCCCTTCCCACAGATGTGAGCGAGAAAGAGGGTTTCTCTGACAGTGGATTTTAGGCAGACTGCAGCTTACTAATAAAAGATTTGTCTGCTGTGGCATGGAGATCCACTTTTAGTTCATGCGTCAGCTAAAATCAACCCACATGGGAGTAGCTTGGATGCCAGATTCAGAATAGATTTACAGCATATAGATACGCTTCTTCTAAGCAAACCAGTTCCTCGTTAATCAATGAGCTTAAAAACACATTCTTTTCCTACCCTGGGAGCAGATCAAAGCTTAAAACTCACTCAACTTAACTCTGCATTGTGCCATGTTCTTTAGATTTCCCATGTAATCCGACGCGGCAGAATATTTAGGGGCCGAACACTATATTTAATGACCACTTGTGCATTATCCAAGAAACAAACAAACGGAAATGACTCGTTGGTTGTAAAATAACAAAGTGCAAGACAGGCTGAAACAGAGCTTGTTACACTGAGAGGATGTGCTGAGCTGAGCTGGACCACAATGCAGCCAATTATGCTCCCCATCTTGATGAAGGGGACTACGTATAAAAGGCTACACACACAGAGCAGCTTTGTTTCCAAAACAATCTTCAATAGAAGAGTTACAAGAAAGATTTTTATAAAAATAGATTCTGAGATAGATATATGTGTGTCTGTGTGTGTGTTTGTCAGCCTGTCGGTCTGTGCGTGTTGTGTGTGTACGATGTTAAGATTATCACTGATCCCGGTCGTGAAGTAATCACTTGGGAGGAATTTAAGGTTATCTGTCATGCTAGCTTGGTCCAGCCCCACCCAGGAGACAAGAGTCAGGGTCATGAGACTGGAATGGCTGACAAAAACAAATCTTTAATCAATAATCCAATGCTCGACGCAAAACCCTCTCTCCTCCGTCTCTGTCTCTGAGTGTTCCAGGAGTGACGGTTTTTCTTTCTAATCTGTGCCCACTTTGAGCATAAATTGAAAGCCAACATTAAGCAATCGCCCGTTAAAGTGACTGGTGGCTTTATCAATTCCAAGGAGTATAGTTTGAATACAATGTCATCTAAACAACTCAGATTTAGAAATTACTTTAAAATCGTTGTTTTGAGCCCCAGTTCAATTGTGGGGATATCTAGACTAGTAAATAAAGTGGTAAATATGGGTATAGCCTGAGCAAGAGAGAGAGAATCAAATCGAACAAAGAGGGACTGCATCTGCACTGCATCTGTACTGCACACAACACACACACACACACACACACACACACACACACACACACACACACACACACACACACACACACACACACACACACACACACACACACAGAGAAACCAGCGCACACAGAAAACAGCGCACACACACACAGGTAACCAGCAGACAGCCTACCATAGCAAGATCTGTATTAGCGAATAGTACGTCGTACAGAATGAATCCATTAAATCATGTAAATAAACATTCTACCACATAAACAGATACATAGGTCTTAGCCAGATAAGACCAATGAACAGCATGTGATAGAATCAGCTTAGTGAAATATCTTTCATGAAATATCAAGATGACTCAATCATATTGAGTCAACAGTCATGACTAGCTTTCAGAATCAACCCTCGGAGATAATGCACAGTATTGCATGCCACCCAGGACAAGGAAGAATGGTTAGTACAATGTCTCCAATGAAAAACTAAAACAGGGCCATAGCCAATGTGAGGGAAAGAGGCATTCTATCAGCCAAGGTTGACTAATGACATGCTATCAAATCATTCAATCTACTTCTGAATGTGTGGAAACAGTAGTTAATGTAGCTTGGACTGAGCCTGTTCTACTGTATACAATATCAGTTAATACATATCCTGAATATGCTTGAACAATATACTTAAAAATAAAAATTATACTACTTATATTTTGTCTGTGTTTAAAATATCTCGATTGCATTTTTCGATTGGTACAAGAGTCGTAAGTGGTCATTCAAACCAGAGCAGGGAAACACATTTTGTTAAACATAGAAGATTTTGATTAGACAAAAGCGTAGCCTCGAAAGCAAATTAAACGTTGTCATATTCTGTTGGCAGTTTAGGAAATTGGTCAAAGCTCCACAAGCTACTTGCCGTGTAGTCTTATGGTTCTTGATGGAGATAGGGAGAGAAATGTGTATAGACTTAAAATAGTATGTCTTACTAGACAACAGGGAAACCAATTATCTTTATCATTTGGCCTGTAGCCTGCTCCACAACACTCTTACGTACAGCGAAATTTCCAGCCGCCCACAAGCCAAAAAGTGTTCACCATGGCGTTGCTATGTTACGGAATAACTACAAAGAGACCATGCCTTTGCTTCCAGCAGAGGCAGAGTGTTTGACTTTCTACACAGAAGGAGACAGTGGATGTTAAGGCAATCGATGGTTGTAGTTTGTCGAGTTTATTTCTGCAATGATAATGTCCCTACTAATGCTCTATCATACATACATTCTCGACAGCATACTATAGCCTTCATGTTATACTTCTCACTATTAATATTTCATATTATTAATGTGTACATTTGCTAAGTGGCCATGGAGAGCCGTGATTCCACTAGAGGCTCGGACAATAGTGCGACACAGAGAAACCGTCAACAAGTCACGCAGCTGAAAGAAAAATAAAAATAAAAGCGCAGGCCTATTACTGGAAGTTCAACAAACATGCATACACGGTTAACTGCCTACAACAAACTGAAAAATACTCTTTATGTGTTCTCAGCCCTTGCCGAGCTCAACCATCCATGAAAATCCCATCTCAAGGAGAGCAGAGGTGAGGTCTGTCTCTCTCTCCCCCCTTTTCTCTCTCTCTGTCTGACTCCCTTTTCTCCCTCGCGTTTGCTTACAGCACACACACACACACACACACACACACACACACACACACACACACACACACACACACACACACACACACACACACACACACACACACACACACACACAATCACACACACACACACACACACACACACAATCACACACAATCACACACACAAACAGCGAGGAAAGAACACAGCTTCGGGGGGCTTCGCCGGAGCCTTTTATCCTTATCATAACTACTCAAACAATTACTCAGATGATTACTCAGATCAATGGTTTACCTGGCTGTTTCAGCTGCTGCACGCAGTAGCGGAGTACACTGTTGAACCAAAAAAACCCTGGAGGCACAATACATTAAATGGGGTGCCTGACACCAGGATAGCATTTTGTAGCACCATGCAATAACATAGAGGGGGGAAAAGCAGGACTGGGCAAAAACTATTGTAAGTCACTGCTGTCACACATGAAGCAGTAATGGAAAAGTCTATCTTCAGTGTCCCCACCCACCGTTTCCATACTGGTCTGCTTGATCTGCACATGCACTTGCCCCCCTGCTGCTAAATCCGTGCTCCTATCACAACATTATCTTTGGGACACACCATGGCTTGGAGGAGCGCTTTTCGTGACTGATATCCAGCAAGAGGTGTAACAAGGGGGCGGTGGCTGACTTCACACCTTCAATTTAGAACCGACACACGAAACATGACTATTACCCTACAATTACCATGACAATTAGATCAACTTGGTTTTTGAGACTGAACGTGGGGTGCTCATTAGGCATTCAGTCGTCAGTGCTGTCCCCTGAGAACCACTCTGCTTTACAGGGGACAGGATAAATCAACCTTGTGTCAACCCAAGACTCCAGCCCATATTTTTTGGCCTCGGTTTGTTTGTTTTTCTGCTTGTAAATATTCCTGGTTTATCAGCGTGTATAATTCCATTGATATTGAAGTTGGGCTTCAGAAGTGAAGAGAAATCCCAGCTAGGACGACAGGGTGTCTTTGTACTCTGCACCCTGCCCGTTATTCCCATGAAACCGAGTGGCAAATTGTATCTTGCCATAGTGTAACCGACGTAACTTTGACTTCTGTTTCTGTGAAACTTCAGCAGTCAAGTTGTTAACGTGGGTTTACCTTCCCAGGCATGTTGGTCTGGGGAGCAGTGTGGACGAGGCCCATGTATTAATGGCTATAATAATGAATGGCTCAACATGCTGCCATTCTCTCTGAGGGGTTTGCTCGGGTCCTGATCCCTGGCCTCAACCTGAAACAATCACTCCTATAGTAAATATGTTGATCCTGTATGATCCTGTAAAGCACACACTTGAATCAACAGCACGCACTCCTGCACGAGGAGCACCTGGAGGGAGGGGGTGGAGAGGAGGAGGAGATGGAGGAGAGCACGGGATGGGATGTGTGTGTGGTAGATACGAGGTCTTGTGAATAGGAGGATGGAATGAAAAGGTTAATGGATAAACAGATGAAGTCATAACACAGTGGCCAGCTAGTGGCCTCTTGTAGGAACGATGCAGGTATGAATAGCTCTTACTGTTCATCTCTGTGTCATCACTGATACTCTTAGGTGGACCATGGCCAGCATAACACACTGCTGTTCTGTACATTCGATCCGGATTTCGAACTTTCTTCAATCCTTCAGGGGAGCAAAGAGAGAAGTATATAGCATGGAGCAAAATAAACTTTCTCCTGTCCCTATGAATTCTTTGCTGCCCTCCACCATGCAAACATATCTGCACACAGTGGGGACAGCACATTTAGATTACAGTTGCAATCAACACACAACACACAGAAACACGAAAATCTAGCAATAGTTTAAAACAAACACAACAATATAGTAATTAATAATAGTAACAACAATAACAATAACAATAATTATAAATGTATCACTTTATCACTTTAAGTCATCAAGTCAATCAGGTGATTAATTCATCACTTGTTCCAAGGCATGCATTTATCACACAAGTTCGGAAGGGGTCCCTATCGACAGGCAATAGGGCCCGCAATCAGCCTCAAATGCTGCTGTGGCTCCATTTGATTAGGGTCAATAACATTCCACATCACATCAGTAGTAAACTGGATGAATCGATGGGATCAATGGGAGCAGGCCATGCAAGGCAGCCCGTAAGGGTCTGTTAGAGACAAGGTATTAGGAAGGATACGTCTCAGCGACCACAGGCTGGACCTGCGGCCCATCTATCCATACCTCACTGATTGAATTAGCGGCAGACAAAAGAAGAATCTGCAGCAGGATTCACATAAAAGTGGAGGAGTGAGACATCTGAGTGAGAGCACGGCGAGGTTACATTTTTACTTCTTGACTAAAGAGTGTTTTTATTGTTTTTCTATTATTATTATAACATTGCTGTACAAGCACTTTTGCGAGTTAATGGCAGACTGTATGCTTACTTGATGATTTGTTGCTGCTTCACCTTAAACTTTGAATGAAATGATACAATCTTAAAAAACTTCTTATGCTCCACTAACTTGTAAATAAAAGAAATAGGCTTTGTGAGGTAATGGCATTAGCTGAATTGATAGAACAAGAAAAACAAAAGTATATTTTGGGGGGTTTATGCTGTCAGCAGAACTCTGATTGTTTGTGGCCCGGTTATAATATAGTGGGTAGCAGCAAACCTTCTAAACTCACATGTATGAGAGCTGTACTGAGTTTCGCTTTCTATTTCTGCTTCTTTCGAAGTAAAGCTGTTTTATAAAGGCTCACAGAACAAATAATCGAGTTAAGGAGAGTATATTTTGAAACCAAAATCCTGTTTATAATGGCTCCCAAAATAACACAAGCACTAGCAGGCCTTGTTTACAAATGATCCGAGTCCCCACACTGAGCTAAATATTTCCCAATTTAGGTCTCGTCCTAAAAAAGTTGAAGCTCCCAATGCTTCATAAAAACCCTTGCCTGTATAGTGGCTCTACCCAAAGCAGACTCTGTACAAGACAGATCAAACCTGCCATCCCAATGCCCTGCAGGACTTGTTCTTCTACTAGCAGCTCCACACCGGCTTTTATGAGTGTGGGGAAAAAAATAAGTCCTCTGGAGGCCTGACAATCATTTAGGCGGGAGAAAAGTACCCCAGGATGTAAACATTATACCACTAAGCGAGACTGGGTCATGCCCCCTGGGCTTAACACAAGAAGTGACCCAGGTTTGTTATGGGCCATCATAAGACCTGCCAAACAACCGAGAATGATTGCTGTACACAGTGCAGCCCGCGCACCGGCTCCCATAGCTCAAGGACAAAAAGTTTAAGTAGAGGCTGTTCGGATCTATATGTGGCGTCCCGGTCCACAGGGAAATTGTCTTAACTATTATCAGTGGAATTAAGTTTTACTTACAAATGTACTATTTTATCTGTAACCAATGCTAAAGCAGATTGGAGTCATAACCAAGGACCCATCCTAGCACGCTCTATATTCGCAGGCCTGTTTTGTGTGTGACATCATTGCAAGGATGTGAACGTACGAGCTTCTCCCATCCTCCTCCCACACCTCCTTACTGACCGACCTCAGAGGAACACCAAAAATAACTTAACCTGTTCACCAGTGGGAGTTTCAAGTCAGTCGTTTCAATGAAGGCTTTGACAGAGAAGCACAGGAATGATTAAGTGTCTGCCTATTTGTTAAGTCCAGCAATATGGATGAATGCATTGGGCTTATACGCCACAGCAAAGTCATTACTTTCATAAAACCAGATGTCTTCATGTTTTGTCATACAGACAGATCCTGCAAACAAATAAGTGTTAAGAACCCAACTTTTAAAGCTCAATACCACCTCCTAGTGGAGATTTGTTCAAAGGCTGGCACACTGACGCCCTAAAAACATGTCCAGCGATCATTATTTTTTATAAATCAATATTGTTGACCTTACATATTAAGATGATACACATCTACCAATATTTTCAGTTCATAACGATGTACATACATTTTTGGATTGTAAAAGAACAGGGTTAATATAATGCCATATTTATTTGTGGACTTTTTCTTTCGACATAACTCTTCTGTTTTCATAAATGGTCATTGGGCTAAGGGTATGGCCTCACCTCAAATGTGTTAGCAAAAACAAGACGGATACAAATATGCATACGTTTGAATAAGTGGACAAACATTCCAACATAAATAAAAAATGAATTTGATGAAGCCTGCTTCAAATATCACGTTTAACCATTCCGTTTAGAAAAAAATAAAATCTAACAAATGAAGGGTCACTCCCCATAAAGTTTTTTACTACCTTAGGAAACACCAAGATAAACCTAGCAAAGTCCGATGGGCGACTATATCAATAGATCCGTTTTGTCCAAAGGTTTGAGAAAACATTGTCTTTAATGGCGCTGCATCAATAATATATTACAGACAGAGATGAGTGAAACGGAAACATCTCAAACCCCGTTAGGCCTACTGTATTCGAGTCCATCATTTACTCAGAAAGTTTTGTCATCAAACATGGAAATGTCGAAAATGATATTCTCCTAATTAACGTCCTCTCGTCCTTATTAGCTACATTTTTTTCCATGTAAATTATTACAATTAATTTGCCACCCTGCTTAGGTTTAGATTTATACATCTTGTTTAGCGTGGCGCCACATCCAATAGGTAAAATAGGAACGTTTTCCACCAGTAAAGTAGTCTAATGTAATGTGGGCGCCAGGCGCGCGCTTGGAAATCCTCTCCTCCTCCGCCGCTCCATGGTGTGGAGGCATCCCATCCCAGAAGCGTGAAACAACCCGCTATCGAAGCGCTTGACGCTAGTTTTTGAGGGCATACATCGCGGTATTAACCGGTAGTTTTAAAACATAAACGTTGAGATCTGTCGCGCTACTTCGCTGGGGAAACTGTCCCAAAAAATAAATCCACATAAACGCTTACAAGTATATAACAACATTTCTATTTCATGATGCATTGTTGGGTTTAAAACGGAGTGAATATTATCGAATATAACCAGCGACTTAATGCCAACAAAACAAACTATAATTAAACCGCGCCGACATCGAGCCTATTGACGGGGTAACTAAAAATACAACCCGCTTCTGAGAGCCATGGGTATGAAAGAAGTTGGGTCGATGGAGATGACATGTTGTCATTTACTTAGTAATGTTGTTAACTCGTTCAATTGTTGGTTATCTCGCAGAGAGCTCAGCTCAGTTCAGTGACGACATGGTACTTTGATCACCCTGACTATTTGTCCCCGTGTGTGGGCTACGATGGGAATAGTAGCTGGCTAGAATGCAAGCTAATATTAGCCGGCTAGGTAACGTCTCCACGTTTAGCTGCCTTTTTACGGAAGAAAATACCGGAGCGGTATTGGACAAAAACCTTCACTTATCTTTACATGTTTGTTCATTTCCCACGACTTGGAACTGTTCTACATCATATAACAGTCATTGTGTTAAATTGAATCCTATTATATTTCTCTTACCTTCCGGCTTGTTTTCGGCAGCCATTTCCCCTTCACGCGCAACATCGTCCTCCTCCTCACGACCGCGGGTACCACGCGCGTGCACAGCGAGTTGAGCACGAGGAGGGACTCGAGAAGCAGCGGCGAGTCCAACCAAATGCACACTTACCATTGGCTGGGAGTAAATGAGTGACAATGAAAAGCTGGACTTGTGACAGCGTAAAAGAAAAAATCACATCTCATATGAAACTATTAAACAAAGACACCTCAGTACACTACTACTGATAGTACATGGTATCTCCCTATATATGCTTAATAAACCATCTATTGTAGTATAATATATATGATATGGCTTTGCCATATCAAGGATATATATATGCACTCAATATCCTAATTCTAACTCTGCATTGTTGTGTCCAGAGATGAAAAAGACTAAGTAACTGTAGAAGTACGAATACAAAAAAAGGTCTAGATTACAAATGCATATTTTTTTCCATGTTTGGAGCCATAGGGGAGCGGTTCATAAAGGGCAATAAGCCATAAGATGTCGGAGAGGGCAGACGTAGGCTCCAACTCATTGCGGTGTGGAGGCTGTGTTGGATACTTGGTGGTGCTGAATGAACAGTTCCCCTTCTGAGGGCAGGACCGTATGACGCAGGCGCACCGAGTGAAGGGGCTCATTAAAATAACAAAGACGTTGATTATGCGTTGGCCGTAATGCAATAGGTTAAATGTACTTTAATTTACAAATGTGGAATTGATTATGTTAAATATTCACGGTATTCGTTGCATGAATGTAGTTCGTTAATGCAACTATGTAATATTCTGGGTTATATTTGTTGCGCGTCAATGGCCTGTGCCAAAGTCTTATCTGTGTAGTTTAGCGATCAAGTGATTTTCAAGGAAAAGTGATTTTCAGGACTTTATAATTTAACCATATATAAGAAATAAGAAATCCACTTTCTACACATTTACGATCCATAAGAGTCCCAATGACATAGGCCTTCTCCTGACGAGAACATATTAATGTAAAAGAATTCTTGCATTTGACACTTTGAATTTACATTTTCAGCATAATCGCAGCAATTTATAAATTTGTTGTCAAAATAAATGTTGGTAGTCATCCAAACCACAAGGGGGCGACCGTGAGCCCCCACACCCTGACTATTCGAGGAAGGCATGACAGGTTGTAAACATGGCGTCCGCCTTGGAAGATGATGAGATTGACAATGATGATTACTATTCGCTGCTAAACGTCAGGAGAGAGGTAGAGTATGCGATTGTCTGTTACAAAAACTGTTTGTTCTTGCATATGTTAACCTTTTAGGAGAGTTATGCGTCCGGAATTGGCTCCACATGCGTCCAGTTTGAGCTAACGTTAGCCGTGTGCTAACAAGTGACCCTCGACATTGATTTTTTTTTTTCTCTGACAGTTCAGAGTTGTGCTCTGGTCTCCCTGTATGTCATATACTATCTGGCAGACGCATACATTCAATTGTAGACTATTTTTATTTTGTTTCGTTTGCTTTAAGTATTCGTATCTCTTATAAGCTCTTGCTGTAAATTCAGTTTTTCCCGGCAGTCTTTCACACGTATAGACAATATGCCGAGAGCATATGTTCAGCAGAGAACGGAGACACTTCGGGGGCATTACATCCACCATCCCCCAGCTCACTGCTTTCCCTTGCACTCGAAATGACTAACTAAGTGGGGCCTGGTGTTCATTAACTATTGAGTAAAAACGAGACACTCATAACGCCATGCCGTATTCTATACGATTCTTAATGTCTTATTTGTATTTACTATTACTGATTAATGTACTATACTACGATTCATGGTCACATACCATATATGCTGTACATACTGCCGCCCTTGTAACGATATTAACCCAAGTTAACTGTTGCGTTACTACTACTGTTACCTTCTATGTAATGTTGATACTCCTGGTGACCAGAGTAGTTTTGTTTATTTGTTGAGCTGTGGTGGGCCCAACATAATGTCATTCTATCTCACTGTTTTCAATGGACTCGCTAATATGACCCAGTGACATAGTGCAATAATAAGTGTGGGTAACATATCGGGCTAGAGTTTTATTTTCCCTAGCACAGTGAAGGATGTCAATGTATGAATTATGTCTGTCAATGATGTTTACCTCGCTATTTTCGAATCAAAGGGTTCAGTAATCAGCGCAGTTATCAGTTAGCAACACATTTAACACAATCCTGAACATGTTCCTGAACCGTTCCCATTAAGGTTTTCACTTGTCTATTAACTTTGACAGCATTATCTCCTATGTAACACACTGTAGGACACCCAATCAGATTCACCATCATGGAGTTTAGACTGTATTCTTGCCTCAAGCACTCTAATTGTATTATAATTAGTTCACATTGCCATGAGTTCTTAAGGACTTCCTCTTATTTACCTCTTACATGTACCAATTTGTAAATTTGCTAAATGTCATTATTTCAGGCAACACAGGATGAGCTGAAGGCAGCATACAGAAGGCTATGTATGATTTACCACCCAGACAAGCACCGGGACCCTGAGCTGAAACTACAAGCCGAACAGCTCTTTAACCTTGTACACCAAGCTTATGAAGGTAAGGCAAGTTTATGAATAACCCGTTACCACCTGTAACAACAACGCATCTGAAATTGTTCTTTGTAAATCTGCTGCCCTTTTAAATAATTGATGGTTATCTGTATTACTCTGTAGTACTCAGCGACCCTCAGGCGCGGGCAATATACGATATCTATGGAAAGAGAGGACTGGATGTGGAAGGATGGGAGGTAAGCATCTATTCTCAGGAAGAGATGCCTCTCACTGCAGAATGAGAAACGCATTGTAGAATGTTATGTAGAAACAGCAGGCATTGGGTTGATTTGTATTGCAAAACGTTAATTATGTCCACCAACTGTGTGTTACAACATCAAACTTTTGTACCATCATCAACAATCAGACACTCCCAGAACATTGTCTGTCATGGTTGTGGCTGAGCTCTTAAGGTCTCCATTGACACATTTCCACATGTGCAGGTTGTGGAGAGGAAAAGAACACCCGTAGAGATCCGCGAGGAGTACGAGCGCCTTCACAAAGAGCGAGAGGAGAGGAGGCTTCAACAAAGGACTAATCCAAAGGTGGGATGAGAGCAGGAGGCGGGTTCATCGCTTCAATGTATATTATTAACATAAAAAAATGTTTTAATTGATTTGTTGTTCTTATAGGGATTGATCAGTGTAGGCATCGATGCCACAGACCTCTTTGACCGATACGATGAAGACTATGAGGATGTGGTCAGCGGAAGTTACCCGCAAGTGGAGATCAACAAAATGCACATATCACAATCTATAGAGGTAATGGTTTGTAGCAAACAGATCAAATTGTATTAGTACAGGAAACATGTGTAGCCCAGAAGTTGTCTGAGACAACTTTGTTAGAAGGCAATTTATAACTGGTGGCTTTTTGTTCTTTCTTGTAGGCACCTCTTACAACAACAGACACTGCTATTTTGTCTGGCTCCTTGTCAACACAAAATGGAACTGGAGGGGGTAACATTAACTTGGCCTTGAGAAGAGTCACTTCAGCCAAGGGCTGGGGAGAGGTCAGAACATGCTCTTGAGTGTCAACTTGACTTATCACCATTATTGGCGAGCCTTTCTGTCTTTAACAAAGTTTGTGTGCTTAGCTGTCGTCTCACATCTGAAGTTTTTATTCCTGACGTACATGTTAACTCTGACTTGACACTTGTTTTATGACTTTAATTACTTTATTCCTCTTCTCTGCAAGATTCATTTGGGTGCTCTCTCCTCTGCTCTGTCCCTTGATTTCATTCATTCATTGCATTTCATTAAGTGAAAGTCGTTTCTGATTGTTGGGAGCAATCCGATCTATCCATCTTCAAGTTTATCCACAAAGCTTCAACACGAATGACTGTCATTGGAGCTGTATTATGATAAATGATACTAGGACCGTGCTCCTCACGAAACTATGCACATCAAATGACACCTGTACTGTAAATGCTTGTTGGGTGCCCTCTCCGACACTGTTGGGAGATAATGTGAGATTAATTTGAATTGTTAAGTTCTTCCACCATTCATGAAGTGATAGATTCTTCTCAAAGGTCTAATGATTGTTTATGTGTACACAGCTGGAATTTGGCGCTGGAGACACCCATGGACCTCTCCTTGGGATGAAACTCTTTAGAAACCTGACACCACGATGGTTCGTGCAGAAGCAGTAGAAGTGGACAATTAGCTAAAAGTTATACTCAAGCATACATTTTGAAAGCTCATGTCTTCCCTCCGCTAGCTTCGCGACCGCTCAGTGTGGCCTTCAGTTCTCGTCCCGGGGCGTGCGACCCGGGGCGACCACTGTTCTGGCCCGTCATCTGGACAAGAACACCATGGGCTACCTACAGTGGCGCTGGGGAACCCAGTCCTCCATGAACACCAGCATTGTCAGAGACACCAAAACCAGCCATTTCACCTTCGCCTTGCAGGTCAGTGTTTGGATGTCAGCCTTTACTATATTAAACCCCCCAATTGCATCATGCAGCAATTCAGTCAAACTAGGAGGATTGATCACATACTAGTTAAATCGCCTTCCTGCCTTTCGAATAATGATTATACTTATTTTTTGCAGCTTGGCATCCCTCACTGCTTTGTGATGACGAGCTATCAGTACAAATTCCAGGATGAAGACCAGACCAAAATAAAAGGCTCCATAAAGTATGTTCTCACAACAAGTAACATCTACTCTATGCACTCTTGTCATCCATCTTTAATACTGTGTGTGACATAAAGGCTCTAATTAAAGCCTAACTAATGTAAATAGTCATCATTCATTCATTTTCAAAGCATCCCGATTCTTTGTTCTCATTGAGTACGTTGGAGATGATTTGAGAGGACAAATTTGGAGCGTGGAGGTTGAGCTTCTTTTCTTTGGGTCAGATCGGGCTTCTTCGGGACTATGGTGGAGTACGGTGCGGAGAGGAAGATCAGCCGACACAGCGTCCTGGGGGCCACGGTCAGCGTTGGAGTCCCCCACGGTGTCTCCCTCAAGATCAAGTGAGCACAACCGCACTGAGCTCTCTTCCTGTCTGATGTTACCAAAGATCCAACTTCAAACTAAGCCCTCTTCAAGTCAGATGTTATTTAACACTGCGCTCCCTCCCTGTCAGAAGTTACCATAGATCAAACTTAAATCTGAGCTCACTTCATTATGGATCATGTAACTTAACACTGAGCTCTCTTCATGTCAGATATTACTGTAGATGTCACTTATTGCTGTGTTCTATCTAATGAAGATTAGCAATTGTTGGAATGCAGTACAATGGTATATATTTGCTTTAGATCAAAGGAGTGTTAAATATGCCATTATACTGATCAATTTGAATCTCTTTCCATATTTGACTATGCATTAGTTTATAGTCTTCCTTCAAACTATTTTACCTGAATTAAAGGAATGGGATCAATAATTTGTTAAGTTTAGAAAAAGACGCTCTCCAATCAGAATATCTTCCCAATGCGTTTCTGTTTGCTGCATTGTGTGTGTCTCTTCCCACAGGCTGAACAGAGCCAGTCAGACCTATTTCTTCCCCATCCACCTGACCGATCAGCTCCTGCCCAGCGCAGTGTTTTATGCTACCGTCGGACCACTCGTCTTCTACCTCGCCATTCAGCGGCTGGTGATCAGACCCTACCTGCATTCTCAGAAGGAACAGTAAGCCAGCACCCTCTCTCACTCGCTCTTCCCCCTCCTCTCTTGCAGTGCAATACAAATACTGATTAACCCAGTCAAACCAAAGCCGTCTCTTGCTGTTGACTGAATTAGCTCTACTTTGATCCTGTCAAATGCAAAGTATTTTTTTGTTTTAATAGAGGTTCACAGGCAGCCCAACATCTAGCTGTGATCTAAGGAGGAGGGATATTCTTTTCTTTCTCTACTTAACAGGGACTTGGAGAAGCAGCGGGAGAGCTCCGCGACTGACATCGCCAGGAAGAGACAAGAAGCAGAGTCTTCTGTGAGTTCACTACAGCCCAGCAATTAGCGGCCGTTTTGGCTCCCAGCATGTAGACGCAGTGTGGTGTGCATAAACATCCCAAATATTAGTCTGTCTCATGACATTTGTTAAGCTGCATCAGTCGTATTATATTTGGCCAGATGTAGCTACCAGCCATAATGGTGGCCGACAGGTTCGGTGTTAGATTCCCTGATGTCCGTTGTCTACCTGTAGGCATCCTTGAGCATGAGGCCTACCCCTTACCTGTAAATGAATTACATTTTTTAAAAACAACTTGATAAAAGTGCCTGCGTAATGAGTACAGTGGTGATGGTAGAATTGCAGTCAATTCAGTCTCATGTGAAGTCTAACCACATTTATCTCTCTCCATTGCTTTCCTATGAAGGTCTTGCTGATGCAGGAGTCTGTGCGCAGGATTATTGAAGCTGAGGAGTCCAGAATGGGTAAGGGCTGTGTGCGCCTGGCTGTGAAAGCATTGCATTGTTTTTATGTCAGCATATTTGATTACATGTTTGTATTTCATTATTATTTGATTCAACTATTCGGCCGATTCAGATATTTATTTATGTGCACATGTATTTTCACCGCTCCGTTTGATGCGTTCCTCTTTAAACAAATAATTCTCATACATTGGCTCTCTGTCTTAGAGATGACCTTTGTAACCCTATTAAGGCAAGTGCTAATTATGATGCCACTATTACAATGAGCGGTAATTGGCGTACCACTGGTCATACACTGCGGTGGTTGCAGTGACTGCTGTAATTGTTGTCCCCGCAGGTACCCTTAGGCAGGGACATGTCCTGCAAGTTGGTGAAGTCGCAGCTAATGACAAGCACACACCGACATCTCAGAGTTAATGTAGTACTCTTATTCTAATGAAAATCAGTAGTACCTAAGGTACTCAAATTAGACATTAATTGTGTTTTCTCATTCTTTGCTGCATACTGATTAAATGAAGCAACTTGTGAGTAAAAAAATAAGCCTTTGTCCAAATTGCTTGAGGATTTCAATCACTGGCACTCCAGGTTTTGATGCATTTGCAAGAGCTCGGTAAATGACTCCTCAACTAAATGCATCGAGTAATACAGTAAACCAGGCAAAATCTCACTCAGTGGTTTTTGTGCTGAATACTGCTTCATGTTCTCACACCTCGCTCCCCATCTCAATGGCTGCCTGTTCTGTTCACAATAGACATGTAGCTTCTCCTGCCCTTAATCAAGTGCTTGATCCTCAACTTTTACCTCTGAACTTTGAAACTCTTGTTGTACTCTTAGATCTTTTAGAACCCTTGCCAAGTCCAAGAACAAAGTTGGTCAGGATTTTTCTGTGAAAGATTCCTGGCTCTATCGCGTCCGTTCTAATCATCTGGTATCAATGTCCCTCCCAATGTACAACTAAATTAGTTCAATGTATAAAGATAATGCAGTTTACATGCTGTGCTCATAGTCATTCAAGGCCACAGACTTGCCTATTGAACACTTGATTTCATTATATTTTGTATATAATTTCAACATGTTTTGTTGTTCGTATCTGTTGGGTAAAACCCAGCAGATTATTTTGTAATATCAATCTCATTCTTTTGTTTTTTTAGGTCTAATCATTCTCAACGCATGGTATGGCAAGTTTGTCACAGACAACAGTAAGAAACACGAAAGGGCCAAGGTCATCGATGTGACCGTACCTCTTCAGTGCCTGGTGAAAGACTCAAAGCTCATCCTCACTGAGGCCACAAAGGTAGGGCCACCATGAGTACTCATCTGCACGTGGCTAAACCGTATCGGAGTGCCACTACGTCAGCCCACCACTACCTATGCTACATGCGCGGTAGGGCTGCCCGGACACCCACAACCCAGCTCAGCCTATTTGAGAGCTTATGAAAGACGGGCAGGCAGTCAGACGGTAGTTTGATTTTCTTGCATTTGGAAGTTCTGTAACATAATCTATCTATGATGTTGCTATAAGGACTCCAGCAGTTGATAACTCCACAGCACATATGGCGATGTCTGTCCGACCCAATAACTCAGACATTTAGATATTTCGATTTAGATTGTGACATTTGAGAGACATATTCCTCTGGGATTTATCTATGGACACAATGCACTGAACTATCTGGCTAGAATGCATGTATGTTTGAACAATAAGTTGGAACATGTTCACTGCATGTTTGTTTGAGAAGAATTTGTATCCACATTGCAGCTTGGAAATATGTCAATGTGTATATTGCATCTCTTTTGGGATTTTGCTGAGCGAAAACTGAAAAATATTCATATTTTCCTAGTGTTAAGGAGTGTGTTATGTTTGAGGTTAAGGTGAAATTATCTACGAATGATTCTACGTCAATTATTATTATTCTTACCCTAATGTTTCTCCGTTTTCACCGAAATAGTTGCTAAAAAAAAAAAAATCAAAAATATCTTCCAGTACTTATTGGGTTGTTGGGTAAACATAGGTCAAAGGGTGCTTCTCTGTGCCAATGGCAGTTGACCTTGAGTTGCCTTTTCCAGTCAGGGCTGCCCGGCTTCTACGACGCCTGCGTGGGGGAGGAGAAGTGCCTGAAGGTGCTCTACCAGTTCCGGGGGGTCATGCATCAGGTCCTGTCAGGGGACACTGAACCACTCAGGATACCAAAGCAATGTAAGCATCTTTACTGCACTCCTATGGTAGAGAGCTGATGGCATGATGACAGTCCCTGACACAACGGTTGGGGAAGCTCTGCTGAACTGACACCGTCTCACCCGCTTGGTTTCTTTGTGTGTTTATCAGTACGGAGGGAAATGCACTTCAGTATTGAACAGCAATGTAGTTCATAGTATTGTGAAATCCCCCCAAATAAATCTCACTTTACTAAGTATCATTATTAGGCATAGATTAATACATATCAAATAGCAATCTCTTAACTTGTGATGGAAATGTTTTCGTTAATTGAAACATATTGGTTAGAGGAGCTATCCGTTCAATTTTAGAGGTTTAATTTGAACGTAATTTGTGAGAAACAACTTCTGTCCGCTGTAAGTGAATGAAATGCTCTGAGGATGTATGTTCTGGTTAACTCACCTCTGTATTTGAGACTATTTAGATTTTGACTGCTCCTGGGTCATTTTAAACCAATCAGGACCTCTGCTCTGATTGGTTTCAGGAATGCATCTTGCATGTCAATCAAATGCGCTCACACAGCATTATCATATCACCAGAAACAAGATGGCTGGGAAACGAGAAGGGAGGGAGGGAGGTTTTTTTAGGCTTGTGATTTCAAAGGTCTTGCTCTCTTTCTGCTCTCTCCCTCATTGTATCTCTCAGATGTTGCATACAGCAGTATAAGATTCCTATTCTGCTCCCTAATTGTGTTTCATGTTAACAGTGATTTATTTTTTATTTATTTTCAATTTCAGCTCACAGGATCGACAATGACACATGAGACCTCAAATATACAAGAGACATCGTTCAACCAGACAACTTTTTTCTGGTTCTTTTTTTTTTCTTTTTTTAAGATACAATATGGATTGAACTTCTTAAGAGTTTGTGCGTTTTTCCTTTTTGTTCAACTGGTCTTCGAAATATACAGAGAGGAGTCAGCCAGCCTTGAGTGTAACTCCACAGACAGGAGTTGTGGCCTGCTGGAAATACGAAGGCGACACCAAAATCAATAAGCTTCTCGGTACTTGTGTATTTCTGGTAGGGCTCGTGATGTACAGTCAGGTTGCATTGTACTGTACTGTAAACAACACTGCAGTGCCTATGTGATTGAAGACATGAATTAAAATTGGTATATTGCCATAATATTAAAAAGTGAATCTCATGTTGTCTTGGTTACTCAAGTCATTCTGGCCTCTTCATGTGTTCTATTCAATCTGCCATGATGAGAAGAGGTTGGATTACAACAATGCCTTAACCATTCACTGTATGAATCTATAAGTCTGATCTTAAAGTATAAGTAGTATACTTTAAAGGTCTGACAAGGTGTTCTGGAAAAGCAGTAATGTGCCCTGTAATGAATATTATATTTCTATATTGGCTTCCCCTCCTGGAAAACCTGAAAAGTAAATGTTTTAAAATACACCAGCCCATGTTTCAAGTTAAAGTGTTGTGTTATCCAATAAAAATACAAAAAAATGACGCATTTCATTTAGTATAAGAACCGTACTCAAATAATATAATGATCAAAATCTATCATGTGTCCCTGTACATGCTGTTTCTAATTGGGTCTCAAAACCTTTTTTGTTTTTGAGAAAATACATGTTGGTGTAATTAAACTGCTATTAATGGGTTTGTGCGGTTGTTGTGCGGTCCTGAGATGCCCCTGAAAGATTATTTTTTTATGTTTTAAAAGGTGTGAGCCCTGCCGCAAGCTTCGAAAAGGTGATTGGTAGATTGTTCCCTATGAATTTGATTTAACGATTTCTGAACTTCGATTTTGTAATTACGTTATAAAAATTATACAAACGTGAAGCTTACATTTTTGCTTTTCACAAAAAATGAAAACACTTCACTTGATAAATAGAAGATGGACTTAATGCTGTTTAAGTTAATAAGGAATTCTAAATTATGTTCAATGTTTCTGTCCTGCAGATAGTTAACAGAAAATTTTCTTAACATTAATGTTTTATCCAGAGAGACTCATAATAATGAGTCCTGTGTCGTAGGGTAAGTACCGGATTTTACCTAAGCAAGGGGAGTTTAGGGAAACCCTATGAAGAATGTATTCATCCCTAACAATTTATATGGTTTCGCCTTGTTCTGACTTCATTCTCCTCCCTGCCAGAGCCCTGGCTGTCTGCACCCACCATTAGTTTATCAAACAGTTAACATGATGACATCTCTGCCCTGCCCTTATCACCCTCCCTGCCTGACCTATTGTAAGTTGATCAGACAGTAAATATGTTTCATCTTCACCTGTTGTATCCCCTTCCTGCCAATCATCGGTCCCTCACCCAACATTACTCTTGAGGAGTTGTGACCATGTATGTGGAATCACCTTCATCCTGTTCTCATCTGCAGCCTCACTGTCATGCCAGAAGGCGAAAAATGGTTTATTCCACAACTGCGCCAGGATGCCCCATAACAGTAACGCGGCTAATCGTGAGTTGAGTGACTGCTGACTGCACCATAGTCATGTCTTTACCCAAGATTGGAAATCGCCGAATCGGGGTCACAAAAAAGCAAGCTAAGGGAAAACAACTCCGAACCGATTTCTTTCAAAAGAAAGGTGAATATAACTTTAGGTGTAAGAATGGTTTTGGGCTAAGTTCAGCAGTTGTTTAGATTGAACGCGAGGATTCTGCCTTGGAGCATAATTGAATTGAAGATCATTAAATGCGAGAGGCATGTGATTTGGGTCGGCTTAGCTCAGGAGGTAGTGTGTTGACTTGCAACTGCAAGGTTGCTAATTCGATCCTCGACTCCGGCATCTAAGCTGAGCATTGAGGTACACCTGAGCAGGACATCTCCTCCCAACGGGCTTGCTGTCTGTCATCTTGCATGTTTGACGTATGGTTTGTCAATGGAGCGCTTTGAAAGTGTGCTAAATTCAAAGTGCATACATTTCCCAGCATGCAAGATTTTCTATACAAGCGGAAGTGACTTGTGGTTTTTGCAAAGGGGAATTTAGTGAGACATTCGAAGTGTCAACATTTCCGTCCCAGAGGTTAGACAGTTCTCTGACCATGTCCCTGACAGATGTCTGACTCCACAGCAATGGGTTCATCTCAAAGCACCACCAATGTAAGTAAACTATTTATAGACGAGGAACCACCAGGCATGTGTATTAAGAGTCTGTCAAATTTGATGTTAGCATGGTAAGAACTGAAAACGAAAAGGAACATCGGTTGTTAACTTAACTTGACATGACTCATAACGACTCCTCAGAAACCAGTTGACGTTATGAGTCAAATGGTTTCTGAGCTATCTGATTCGTACATTCGTATGTGCCAGGGACGCAGGAAGTGTGTGGGGGACGTCATAATAAATGCTGCGCAACATCTATTGTTTACAGAGACGAGATGACGGGTGAAGTCACATTCAGGGCTCCGCTCTGATAAACACTCTACTGGTGTGTAAAAAGACTAACTCTGCCAACTAGCCACTGTTATTCACAAACGTTAGCAAGTAAACAATGTGGAAATTAGAGTCAACTTGGCTGATACTGTGCTGAATTTCACACACTAACAACATGCCGACAAGTTGTTGCGGTCCGGGATTATACACAGCGTTATAACAAGGATTCAGGAGGTTATTTCTAAAGGTTTACAAAGGAAAGTGACAAAAGTGATAAAAGAAAGCCTTAATTTTCATCCAGAGTTACGAGTTGTCTGATATGAGGAAAGTGACGGTTTCTCCGTCAAGTGAACCGTCCGTCTTTGCTCTTTTTTTTGCCAACCAGTTTACAAATCAAAACGATAACATTCAACGTGTCTATTAATATGGCCAGCAACATTTTACACCAGTTTGTTGTGCTACACCGACAATGTTCTGAATAAAAGGAAATGATAATATGATAAATATCCTAAAGAGGGTGGCTGTCAATAATTTAATGAAAAATCATGTTGTATGATAAAATGTTACTCAAAAAGAATTGATTTGTTCAGAAAACTTTCTCACTTGCAGTTACAGCCAGGGGCCACCAGGGGGGGGGGTGCTGCAGCAGCCTAAACACCCCCACTTCCTGCGTCCCTGGTATGTGCAGAGGTGGACTCCACTAAATGGTTCTGGTATCTAGACTGGTTCCCGAACCTGTGCATATGATATGCGTATTCGCACTTTTCCAGATCCCCCAGCCTTCACGTAGCGTTGCAGATTCATCGCTATTCAACTAATTTAGGGCTGATTATGGTCCAACGTTCACGCAACAAAGGAGGTTACGCGTCCTTGCGGACCCTCGTCCACCGCAAGGGCCTGACCTGTTGATTATGCCCAACCCTAGTAGGGCTGATTATGATTATGGCTGATTGCTAACCGTGTTTGTACGGTTTGTACGTTTAATCAAACATTTCCTGTTGTAAATAGGCATGGCTTGCAGCGTACAAAAGTATGTGTTGTAAATAGACTATATGAATAGCAGACCATGTATTTGAAGTGCTCGTGCTCGCACTGAAAATTTCAGCTATGCACCAATCAACGTGGGCACCGCCCACATTCCCCACGGCGCCGTGTATATAAAGCGGCGCAGAGCAGCGTTGTCCTCCACTCTATTCTTTCAGCAATTGGAGGGAACAGCAGGTGGGAAACTAGACGGCTAAGCCTACAATCATATAACTAGTTGTTCTATTTCATGCAGGCTACGCCGTCTAGGCTTCGCCTTATGGGCTAAGGTGAAGCTGCGAGCGGAGCCCAATCAATGTACTCCTGCTGGACCCCAGTCACAAAGACCTAAGTCAAAGGGCACATCAGACTCAAGAACCCAAAATTCTCCTGAGAGCACGCAAAGCAAGGATCAAGAGATTAAAGCGAGTCTGTAACTTCTGACTCAACCCTTATTTCATAATCTATGAAAACCGCAGAGCAACAAGGATTCTCCTACGTCCGCTGCCACTGGGGGCGGAGCTAGGAAAAAGCCCAAGCCACCAACTGCGGCGAGCAGCAAGGCCCCCCTCACGTCCACTCCAAACGAGAGGTGGTAGGAGGAACCGCTGGCAGGCATAACAATGAACAGAGCATCTAATTGAACGAAGAAGCTCTGGTTGCCGGTGAACACACAGAATGTGTAAACCTGGAACGAATGTATGCGACATTGGATTAAAAGTCCACACAAGCAATCAAACTTTCAATAAACGCAAAGCGTTTCTTAAGAGACAAGGATTCATTCTAAATGGTGGACAGGATATTACAGACCCCGGTTATGAACTGTAACCAAAGACAGAGTATCCGGTCACTCCCAATACCAGCGTAACGCTGGGACGCCACCATGAGGCGAGGCCAAGACGGCGTAGCCTACATGAAATAAACGGCGACAAAGAGCAGCTAATTCGGCGTATCAACGCAGTGAAAAAGCTCTTACTTTCCAGAGACACACAAGTGTGCAACTTGACCGTATGCGACAGTAGACTGGTTTAAAGTCAGTGGCGCGTTGTTCAGATGCTATTTTAAGGGTGCATGCATAATGTTCACCTCGAGCATACACTTTGCTTCTCTCATCTTCCTAGTCACACATTCTTGGTAAATTATTTGGGAAAGAACAGCTGATAGAGCGGTACGTACTTTTAAGTCAATGCATCTGCAAACACCGTACAGCAAACATATTTTCTTGACGCAGACATCGTGTACAAGCCTATAACTTTTAGGATTGATGAGTATTTGATTGTGAGAAAACATTATTTTACCGTGATTGAGTTAAAATGAATGAATGCGGGCGTGCGTAGAAGAATTAATGAATGCGGTCGGGCGTGCGTCCATCAGTTTAAACACACGCAAACTAAACACGCAATGCATAATACAGTCCATGGCAATGTATTGTGGCGAACAGCACGGGAAAGACGGGAGCCCAGATTAAGCGGTTATGCAACTCTCGTATGGGGACACATTAGTGCCATAATTCACTAATGTGATAAAAGATGCATTCGGGCGTATTATATTATTCCACACGCGTAGATATTAACTGCGAGGGCGCAAATTATCTCTGCGCACGAAAAACAGCCTCTCGCTCGCGCAAATTACCTCCGCGTGCGCAAAACAGCCTCTCGCGCGCGCAAATTACCTCAGCGCGCGCAAAACCTCTCGCGAAGATGTTTTTTACCTTATAGCGATAGCCTTAAAAGGCTGCGCCTATACTCATAGAATCTAGAGTTACAATAAGTAACTATCGTTTCAGCCATTTACTGTACAATTCAGAATTGAATGTGAGGAGGGCTGTCAATCAAATATCGCGCTTCAGAAACGGCCAATCATAGGAAAGCCTGCCCTGCCTTGGTTCCCTACCCCATAGGGCCAAAATTAAATTCGAGCGAGAGCGTAAAAACATCTTTCGCGAGAGGCTGTTTTGCGCGCGGTGAGGTAATTTGCGCGCGCGAGAGGCTGTTTTGCGCTCGCAGAGATCATTTGCGCGCTCGCAGCTAATATCTACGCGTGTGGAATAATATAATACGCCCGAATGCATCTTTTATCACATTAGTGAATTATGGCACTAATGTGTCGCCATATTGATTAGCTTAATCATAGCCTTACTGGCTTACGTGAAACTGACATGCCTGAGTCATATGCATTTACAATTTTTACAATGACATGTAGCCTGATGCATATAGCAGTTTAACGTGGGCAACCTGCTTAAGTTTAGCCTACTTTATCCCTTTATACCTTTAACAAAAAGACCGCAGATTAATATTTCAAAGAATTTTATTGAATACATTTCGGTTAAAACAATCCACAATGGACTTTAATCGTCTTATTATTTTCAAGTTTTCCAAAAAACAATTGCATTGTTAAGGAGTGGGGCGAGGGGACCCAGGCGCTGGACACAGGGAGGCAGAGACGGGGTAAAAGGACAGAGGGTTTATTGGGACACGGGGTAGATGACAAGCTGGGGCGAAGCAAGCGGTAGTCAGGCAGGCGAGGGTTCGGCAACAGGGAGTCAGTATATCATGATATATGCACCGTTTCTATGGCCCTCATTTACGTAGTGGGTATTTTGGTTCTAAACGGTTTGAGCCAAGATGGTTGCTGGGTGAATGAGGCTCACGGTCGATGCTGTCAGTCTGCAGGCGACACGACTCTTCCCCCGGAGCTGCTGCAGGAGATCTTCGTGAACCTCCCTGCCCATCAGGTGGTGCGAGTCTGTCCACTAGTTTGTCGTGAATGGAGAGCATTGGTCAACAGTGAGTGCCTGTGGAAGGAGCGGTGTCGGCGCGAGGGCTACAAGCCCGGCGATGAAGCGGGGCAGGATGTAGTCAAAGGCTGGAAAATGTTCTACTTCCTGTCGAAAGACAAACGGAATCTTCTCAAGAACACGAAGGCAGAAGGTGAGACTCCCGCCCTTTGATAACCACAAGGCTTTTCTGTTATCAAGGCACTCAGGTGGTTCTATAGCCACTTGATTAAGTAACGCTTGCTTTCCTAAAGCATCATACATCATATATTTTTTGTGTAGACTGAACCAAAAACCTACCATACCAAAACCTAAATCAGGTTTCGGTACAAAACCGTGGTATGAACCGAACCTTGATTTTTTTTAAACGTCCCACCCCTATTTTCATCTGTAGTATAAATGGTTAAATCCTCTACTTTCCTCAGAGGGCCTCAAATATTGGAACATTCTGTCCAATAAGGGAGATGGGTGGGTGACAGAGGAAGTGAGGAGTCCCCACCCAAACGAGGGAACAACACAAACCTTTGTTAGCTCTTATGGGTGAGTAAACATATTCTGCCAACCTAAAAGATACTCACAATGCACATCTTGTGAACATATCCTCTTTTGTCTTCAGTCCATGTATTAAGTCTCAGCTGATTGACCTGAGGAAGGAGGGGTACAACCACCACATCATGGATAAGTTCCAGCCAGATATCAGAGTATCGGATTGGTGAGAAAGATTTCAAATGAACTTAATAGGGGATATAGTTATTATTGTTGTTAGTACGTTTATTAGTAACTTCAAAATGTGGAAACTGCATAATGACATTGACAATTTATAGCAGTTTGAAGTCACTAATAAACATGCCGTATTTACCCAAAACCGGGTAAAGACTTTAATAAGTGTGTGTGTGTGTGTGTGTGTGTGTGTGTGTGTGTGTGTGTGTGTGTGTGTGTGTGTGTGTGTGTGTGTGTGTGTGTGTGTGTGTGTGTGTGTGTGTGTGTGTGTGTGTGTGTGTGTGTGTGTCATAATATGTAAATAACTGATAAAAAATCACACCGGATACTCACCAAGCTTTATTAATTACATTAGATGTATTTCTGCACTTTACGCAAATACTTGGCAATGCACTTTCTCACAATTCAGTTTTTGATTTAAAAATAAAGTTGTGCTTCAAAATTGTGTTTGAGGTATGCCCCTCGAAACGACTGCGCTTGCGAGTACGAGATACGGGTGGAGCTACTAGACAAAAAGAAGGACGCTCTTCAAGCCTTCTCTCCCAAGAAAGTTAGCTTTGAGCAGTGGAACGATGAGAAATGGAACAAGGTATTGACAGAATGTATTGACTGAATCATATATAAAATAATCTAAAATGTGAAACTAGAACATTTACCTTCTTAAACAATAACGTCTTATGTTTCAGATGACCCATGTCTTTAGGAAGTACGGACAAGGGGTGCGATATGTTAAATTTGTCCACGGCGGAAATGACAGGCAGTACTGGAAAGGATGGTATGGAATTCGAGTAACAGACAGCTGTGTTGAGATTGGTCCACCGGAGGATAGATAACAAGGATTCAACATTGAATATAAATTAAACGTAATATGTAAGCATGCGGCACTTTAAATGCAAAATTGTGGGATATTGTCTATTTTCTTTAAATTACTGTTTGTCTATCGTTTAACACTTGCACTCGCACCTAATTGCTGCAAATTATATGCATATTTTGTCCAAGTAAAATAAAATGTTTCTAAAGAATTACTTATCTATAGTCGGAGCAGAATTTTTTTTTTTTCTCAATTGTATTGTAACTCAACGATCCCAAGCCATTTCATTTGTCGTTCCTTGATATAGTCCGCCACTCAGATGGTATTCAATCTGATGGAACATACTCTGAATATAGCCATAATATGACTTCCTAAGGCAGTGGTTCTCAAACTTTTTATACCGCATACCACCACAGAAAATATTTGTCTCCCCAACTACCACGATTATGACAGATGTTATAAAATATAACAACATACAGAGTTTGCGTAGGCCTGTGGCCCTATTCAGCTGCGCACATCTCATGCAGGAGGCACATTTATTCTTAAAAATATTATTTTTTGTTAGCTTTTGTCAGCTGTACAAAGTGGTAGCACTGGAACAGAGACACGGAAACACATACACATACACACACAGCAAGTGAGAACATAATCTCATGGTAAATGTATCTCCGTTCGTACAGTGGCAGCTGGTGGTTTTTAAAGTGAGGGAGGAAGGATTGCGTGCTTGGATGCCATTGACCTGCTTGCACTGTTAGTGGCGTACGTATGTGAGACTCAAGTTGTTTCAGGGTGTTATGTGAATTGATACTAATCCACAGGGGCAGCATTGTACTTTGAAAGCTGGTGGGCATCATGTCTTGGACTACAAGGGCAGAAGGAAAGGATGCATAGCCAATTAGTCAAATCAGGCCTACTCTTGATTTGTAAAACTAAATAAAAAAAATCTGGGGATAGAATTTTGCCTATTTTTGCCCTCAATGACTGAAGCTATTGGTTGTTATTTGGCTATGTTTATTTTCAGCTACATTTGTTCTAGGAAAAATGAAGACACAAGACCAAAGGTGATGCCATTTAAAATGCATAATGCTCTGAATCATTCACTAACATCCTTTCCACAATATCAAACAGAACGATCGGAGTAACAAACAATTAAAAGAACAACAAGAACATTATTTAACAACTATTTGCATGGGCTGTAAGCCTAACATTGTTTGAGGCAAATGTGGATGTTAATGGATGTTTCAGAATGTTGGTCATGGTGTTAATACAATTAAGATTGAGGGACTTCATTTATAGATCAAATCAATCCTCCTCGCGGGCTCCGCAGCTCGGCCGCAGGTGCCGCATGTGTGAACCCCATGTTGTTCACCGGCCGCTAACACTTTCGGGGAAATGAATAGGAGTCAATGGAGGCTGGGGGAGGAACGTCCTCCCTGAAGTAATTGCCGATCGTCGATAGGCGATAGGAGCTGCTAATGTCCCTTTACTGAGGGAAACGAACATTACATATTCAAAGGCATTAAGGGAATTAATTCAGTAGGCTGGGCAATGTAAATGTTTTATTCTCAACAATGTTAATGTTTTTTCTAATTCCTCTGCGTACCACTTGATAGCGGTAGTACGCATACCATAGTTTGAGAACCACTGTCCTAAGGTAACTGGTTTCATTGATCCATCTCATAGTAAAACACGGTACACTTGTTGATAGCGAGAGCCATTTAAGAAAAACAAATCACTCCCATTTGAAAAATTGTTGGTGTATGTTTCTGCTATGCTTTGCACTTTTGTTCACAATAAACAATTTTAAACAAATACAATTCCTTTCTGCAAAATGTGATCCTTACAACTGGTGTGTATCATCAGTGATCAGTCCTCACATTAATCACATTTTGGACAAGGGTCATTATTAAGGCTTTAAAGTTCATGAGTCATAGTCACCAAACACATAAGGGGGTTTAAAGTAATACTGGTTTTATTGTGGTCAGTTGTTCACAAGCAGATTACAGTAGTCATTTAGATACAATATAAAAATCAAACAGTCATATGTACAGCAAGGTAAACATTTTTTGTTCACTCGTTTGAAGCTTCACTTCCCATGATTTGATGCCACCTTTGACTGGATATCAGGGCTGCTATCTCTCTGACATCGATTACCATGCCAAATAATACATGAACTATATTCCATTCATGTGTAAACTTTCAAATAGTTCATATTTAACAACATTTAGCAATGTTAATATAATCAGCTCTGATGTTACCAAGATATGTGCTACTCTTGTAAGTTTTAAGTTTGAGCCATCTTTTAAATTATGGTATTTCTAGTATGATCATTTCACACAATGGGACAGTGATACAATGTTGGATTTCATAATTGTAAAAATAATGTAACACACATGACAATTTTGATAGATGAATGGTGGCAGTGAGCACTAGAATGTGATGAGGGCCTTTCTTGACGAGGATAAAGAACATGGTTATAAATAAGGTGTGAGACAGGAGCCAAGAGCCTACACTGCAGGCAAACTGTCATTAACATTTTTGTATGTGTGGTATTTGCGTAATGACGGCTCTTGAGTAAACACATTTTTACATAACAGTGGGTCTCCACTGTTGTGTAGTCTCCGTGAATGTGCACCGGTTAACATGTCGTCGGCCCTCATGTTGAACACACTAAGCTCAGTAAATACTATCCAGTGTTTGGATCACAAAACTGTTAAGTCTATCATATATATAACGCAGTATTGAATCTTCAAATAAAAACAATCATGTAATAATATAGTCCCCAACATATCAGGACTTGCAACTCAATCTATAAACGTATTAGAATGAGGGTTTTGCTCTGGAATTTCTTTCAACATTTTTCATTTTGGGTTTGAAAGCTAGGAGGTGGAAGAGTCCCGGAGAGATTTCAAAGTAGTATACATTTACGTCTTTTCTTAGGTTCAGGGGGTTCCAGAGCGGCCAGTATGGCCTCATCAAACACATTCTTTAATCCTTTCTGTGGAAGTAAAACACGCAAGTTCAAAAAACATTGCTACTGAGCAAATGGACAGTTTGGCAACATGGTTATTTATTATTTAACATACGACTACACCTGAAACAGGGCAATCAAAATGTTCCTTTATTTAAATTCCACATGATTCCCCTCACAAATAAATAGTATTAGTAATGAGAGGGGCAGATGAAGTACAAAAAGAAAAGTGACAGGTATAAAAAATGAAACTCAAAAACGTTATGCATGGTCTCGATGATACTCACTCAACTGTATTTAAGTGTGTAATACAGTAGCAGTAGGACACTTACAGTATAACGAAATGTCAAAATAACCGCATATTATGTTTATAACGCAAAAGGAAAGATTGGCACCTTTCACGAGCTAGAGTAGAATAGAAGTCAGAATAAGCCGATCCAAAGCAAGACAGGAACAGGCAGCGGGGGCAAGGGGGTTGAAAGAGCATTGGGTTGTTTTTTGTGGCAAATACACATTTGTTATACAATGAACTAGCAGCAGACAATCAAGAGGCAACCTCAGGGCGGAAGACATCAGAAAAGACAGCACTTTCTCTTTCTTTGAGTTTCGGGGGGCTCTAAAGCAGCTAGGATAGCCTCATCAAATACGTTCTTCAGTCCCCGCTACAGAGAGATAAAGAGGAGGGGCAGAAAGAGAGAGGGGGGGTGCACACCACCAGGGTTAGAGGAAGTCAGGTTAGTTAGCAAAAGGTCAGAAAGAGGAGAGTTGATTTGATCACAGCACTTGCTTGCCATGGCGGCCCCACAACACAACCAATCAGGGCAATGTATTACCTGCGTCAGGGCGGAACACTCCACGTATTTGACGGCCTTGAGGTCGCGAGCAAGCTTCTCCGCCGTCTCCGGGGTGATGGGCTTCTGCTTGTTCTTGGCGAGCTTCTCCACGGTGGACGGGTCATCCCTCAGGTCGATCTGAGTCCCCACCAGCAGAAAGGGAGTCTTGGGACAGTGGTGAGTTATCTCAGGGACCCACTGTGAAACAGAATGGCAAAACGTTGTTCATCAGAGCCTTCAAATCGTACCCATGCCATCATTATCCATTCCAATGATTATTTGGAATAATGTTAACAGATTTTCTGCACCAGGCTGACCAACATGTCAGCCTGGTGCATATGATGGGCACAGTTTTCAAATCCAATGACTATATATTTTTTTTTTTCCAAAGACATCTTAATATCTGATAAATCATGTGCCATTCATTAATATAAAATGATTATGCAATTTAGTTAAATGATAACCATTAAAGTACAGTCTGGGTCTAATTTTATTTGATTTTACGACACATCAGCACTAGGATTTAATTTTGCATGTCCCTTTGGTGAATACATTGTGAAGCATTCCAACATATTTATTGCATAGTTTAAAACGATGACGATAATCATTTAAACTATAACATTAAATAGTCTTAAACATTTCTTAATGTCATAATAAAGGGTAAATCCAGTAGTTATTGCAGAGATGGTAAGAGAACAAAATGTCTTTGGCATTAAAAAACGTATGTAAGATGTACTCACTTTTTCTTTTACGTTTTCAAACGAAGAAGGTGAAACAACCGAGAAACAAACTAGGAAGACATCAGTCTGCGGGTAGCTTAAAGGCCTTAACCTGTCGTAATCCTCCTGACCTGTGAACAAAATGACAAGCCGTTTCATACAAGGAAAAATCCCCATCCTTGTGTTCAGTTCATAACAATAACAAGAAAGAAGGCTTGGTTACCTGCTGTATCAAATAAACCCAGGGTGTACGGTTCACCCCCAATCATAACAGTTACTGCATAGTTGTCAAAAACCTGTGGTGCAAGAAAGGAGGACATTGATGCAGATGCTTCTTTGCATGCCATTACATTGCACACAAAAACATGAGCATCACCCACTGATAATTATTTATGCAATGTACTTACAGTCGGCACATATTCGGAGGGGAATTTGTTGGTGGTGTATGAGATCAATAGGCATGTTTTTCCCACCGCTCCATCCCCAACAACAACACACTTGATGGTCTGCATCTCTCTGTTGTTCGACTCTCTGTTGTTCGACTCGATTTCAGACACCTGGCAAGACAGCAGACAGTTCAGCTCCAAGTCATAGTAGTGTCAAGTCACGTTCATGAATGAATTGAAACTAAAGATTCAGTATTGACGATGACGATTGACTACGAAGTGCCTCGACAGGATGGCCCCACATAGCGCCGAGTTGGAGACACTAGCTAGCCACTCACAGGCGCAGTGGCTCAATCGCTCTGTGATGTTGCAAAGCGGATTTTTTAAGCAACACCATCTTTCCACATCGTTGTTAAAGTCATTATCATGTTATCATTGTGGGGAGTTAGCGAAGAGTCAAAGCGATGCTAGCCGTCACAATCATTTTGGTCAGCGACCTAGCTAGCGGTAAAGCCCCGCCTGAGTCAGCTAACAGCTCGGTTCATCGACGTGGTTTCCAGATTCACAACACCGACAACAAACACGATGAACTGTTCCAGACCAATAAATAGTTTTAGAGAAGATATGTAAATAGTTTGATGGTCCTACCACAGTCCGTTTGTGTCTCTGTTAAAGCCCCGTGTAAAGCCGGGCGTTGGCACGAGCAGCTCTGTTCAGTACTGAGGGCTCAGCCAGTGTTGCCAGATTGGTCCAGATTTCCGGCCAAATCTGGCAACCCTGGCTGCAGCGCGTTCTAGCAGTGTTGCCAGATTGGGCAGGAAGTATTGCCCAATCTGGCAACAATGGGCTCAGCTTCCAAGTGGTGACGTCACCTTCTCCACTCTGCACTTCCCTTCCTAGTTTTCTCACTGCTGCTGGAGAGCTGTTGTTAACTTGTGTTGTTTTGCTGAGTTCACGTAGGCTGAAAGTGTTGGCTTTAATAATATACTTTAAGATTTAATGGAAAGTAAAAAATAAAAAAGAAAGCGAGGATTTGAGATGATTGGATCGGAAATATAACTAGAGAATATAGTGAAAAAGGCCTAGCACTCCACTCATAATGTTACTTGTGTATCACTTTTTTTAAAATAAGAGCTCTGGTACCCACGAAATGCTGTAATGTTCAGAATGCATGCACATTGAACAATCGTACATGACTTATCGATCGCAGGGACAGGATATGGCTGATAAAAGGATATTTCGCATCCAGGGTGTATGAGTTGATTTCTGTATTTAACACTAGGTGGCGCAAGATACCGACATTTACCACTGCGTGTCCGTCCGTGCTGTGTGAACAAATACATCACGCTCGATATGCACTTTATATAATTTGCATGTATTGCATAATGACCTATAAATTATTTTTTTATTTGTTGTTTTATTTTCTGACGTATGTTGTTCTCAAGTGTTGTCCAAAGTCGATATACATCACGTGTCTCAAAACAACTTTCCATCTAATAATTGCTAATATACTCTAATAGCCTCTCCATTAAAACACCATATGCTGTTGAACAATCTTTCACACTATGGAGTGTAATGTTTTTGTGTTAAGTTTAAATTCTGCAACACAACCGGTTTACACCTTGGACTGTTTGCGGCAAATAATTTGCATTTGCCACATTTGGTTGGGAAACATTTTTGCATTTTGACACGTGGACCTAGCTTCGTCAGCTATTGATCTAAAACATATTCACAAGTCATCTGAATGAAATACAAGTTTCACCTTCTCAAAGGGAGACTAGGGAATATATAACATATTATTTTAGTTTAGGAGGACGATCAAGTTCCATTTGAACATATAGACTAGGGCCCGACCGATATTGATTTTTGAGTGCCGATGCCGATGCCGATTATTTTCAGAGAAAAATTACGATTACGATTTAATCGGCCGATAAAAACAAAACAAAAAAAAACATATAAAACGTAGTTTTTGATACCTTAAATATACTTTAAACACTTTTGACGAATATGTGAATTGAATGCAGAATCTTTGAGTGTTTTAGAATACATTTACAGTCAAAGATGAGTGTAATGTAAAATGTAAAATAAATAACTAACTCCCAATGTGCTGCGCTCGTGAGCAGTGACTAACACGTGCGTGCTGAGCAGTATGGTCTCACCGTTAGAGTCTACAGTAAAACAAATTAACATGGCCTGGGACCTAAAGAAAAACAGGCACAACATGCTCAAACAACACGTCTTGTGTACATTGGTGAGGTGAGCGCGCAGCTGCCTGAGCAAGCGTGCTTTCATGTTGTACGGCAAATTCAATCTCCTCTTTTTTACTCCAGCTAAAGTTGTTAGTTAGTTAGCAAGGCGAGTAGGAGCGCAATCTGCAGGATACTAATCGCAATAACATTCATAAAAAAATAAATAAAAGAAATCGGTTGTAATCGGCGTCTTTATGGCCGATGCCGATTATTTTCAAAAAGGCTATAATCGGCCGATTAAATCGGCAGGCCGATAAATCGGTCGGGCCCTAGTATAGACTCTATACTATGTTCAAATGGAACTTGATCGTCCTCCTATACTAGAGGGTAGAGAGGGTATAGGTATACCTGAGTGGAATTATAACAGCAGAAGAAAACAGAACAATCACTTCTTTAACCTTTTCTGCTGTGCTGCATCTTGGCCCTGACCAATGTTTTCCATTGACACCTCCCTTTATTAAATATTACATAAATGTATGGAGATAAGGTACTGTGGTATTTCACTGGGGGCAAAACGATTAGATAAGTTTTTGCAATTCTGCTGTATGTTCAAATCTTAACACATATCCAATGAAAGCAGTTTGCATTATTTTCTCTTTTAAATTTGCCTTTTGGTTTCTGTCAACTAAACATGTTTGATTAAAGTTTAGTTTAACGGTCAGCAGTTGTATTACACATTCAGATTATTTGATGTTAACCAGTAGCCTATTGGTGTGTAATATTTATATTAATATAATATGATCTAATGGAAAGCTTTCCTTTGCGTCATGTGTTAACTATATAGTTGAATTAAAACACTGTTGAGAAAAGTTTAGAAATTGGAGTATGTACTTACTTAAAAAAAAACAGGCATGTACTTACTTAGGTCTGTAGAAAACCAAATAATTGAAGAAAACAATATTGTGGTGTACATAGGAACGGTCAATCCCTAATCTAGTTTTGAGTGCTGTTACACCCTTCACAAGGTCATCCTGTAGCCCACCTCGCACAGAACAATCCAACACATGAAGTACCAATGCTATAAAAATACTGAAAGGTCATATTATACTTTAATCCTGAGCAGGACTAATCAATACAAAACAGCGATATGTAGTTGGGCAGTGTCATGAAGATACATAATATGAATGCCTTGTAATAACTGAAACCACATCAAGTCATTCCACAACCTATCCATCAATCTATTCATTTGAGTAAAATGAGTCATAAAGATGTGTGAGCTTGATAAGTAATCACACACTGCTCCGTGCATGCAACTTGCTTGATAGTCTGTAGTGAACTTATCTTTAGCAAATAAACTCTTTCTTGAAAACAAACCATTGGAGTAGGTTTATGTAAAGTTTGAGGGTATAAAAGCATGGCCTCCCAGGGACAGACCAGTGCGAGGCAATCATGGGTAAACTACTGGTTGTGGCGGGTGAGTTTATTTCCCTGTATAAGGGATAGCCTCCTTTTTATTATAATATAATAAAGACGACTGTCAAGAGTTTTTGATGATTTTAAAGTTATTACATAAATGATGAATGTGATAAAAGAAAGTTTTCTGTCTTTCTTTGGATTAACGATACTTCTCCTTTCACAGCTCTGGCCCTCTTGTTCAATGCACAGCTTGGTAAGAACTCTCAGTAACCTATATATAATATATATATATATATATATATATATATATATATATATATATATATATATATAAGACTGACCTAAATTATATTTGATGTAATTTGAGTATTGTATTACATGCATATGAACCTTCGATGAGCCTTTGATGAGACCTTGAGAATTTCTTTGAAACTGCAAATTGGTCTTCTATCACAGGATCTGCCTTCAAGCTGTCATGTTACTTCACCAACTGGGCTCAGTACAGACCCCCCCCCACCATCTACATGCCCACCAACATTGACCCCTGCCTGTGCACCCATCTCCTGTACGCCTTCGCCACGATGAAGAACAACATGCTGGCCACCTACGAGTGGAACGACGTGGAGCTGTACAGCCAGTTCAACGGCTTGAAGAACCAGTGAGTCAGAACCACAGAGTCTGAGCGGTTTCTTCCTCCAACCCTGTGGGATTTAATTTCTTGTTTCAATGGATGAGAATTATGATGGGAAATCATCAGGTCTTAAACCACTTTCTTCTTCCAGGAACGGCGAGTTGAAGACTCTTCTGTCTGTGGGCGGATGGAACTTCGGATCTGCAGGGTAAAGCTGTTTGATCTTCATAATTCCTTTAAAGTTACTATTTCCATACTAGACTATTTTTTGTGCTAACACAAACCCTTTTCAAAAAAAGCTTCTCAGCCATGGTGGCCAGTCCAACCAATCGCCAAACCTTTATCAACTCTGTCGTGGTGTTCCTGAGGAAGTATGAGTTTGACGGGCTTGACATTGACTGGGAGTACCCAGCCCTCAGAGGAAGCCCCCCAGAGGACAAGCACTACTATTCGGTTCTGCTTCAAGTGAGTCGTCCGTCTCTTGCAGGTCGCCTGTGTTTCGAAGGCGCTTGGGACTCATTTGATCAACGCCTCTTTTTGATCCTCGTAATTTTTTGATACTGCAAATCAAACGAAATGCCCTGTTGGTCAAAGCAGTGAGATGAACACAACAACATGGCCTCCTGTTTGGCCCTGGGGCATCTGACGGCCCCTGTCCTCCTCCCACAGGAGATGAGAGCTGCCTTTGAGGCCGAGGCCAAGAAGACCAGCAGGGCCCGTCTCCTCCTCTCCGCCGCCGTGGCAGCCGGCCAGGGCAACATCGAAACTGCCTATGAAATCCCGGCTCTGGGCCAGTAAGTTCAACTTATTAAACAGGTGTAAGATACATAGATAGCGGTAACAAAAAAACGCGATTTTAACTCAGCCGTAAACGCCACTTGATCTCCTTTTCTCCTGGTGGGAGATACAATTCCAAATTGTATTCTTCTTTGTCGGGCGGTCGAACAGTTGCCTCAAACCTCATGACTTCTTTGCTGAGCAGGGCCCTGGATATGATCAACGTCATGACCTACGACTTCCATGGCTCCTGGGACCCCATGACCGGAGAGGTCAGTCCCCTGTTCAAGGGCCCCGAGGACCACGGTGGATTCATCTACTTCAACGTCGTAAGTCAAGACAGACTCGCCAAATACTCCTGTGAATCCTAACATGGACCCAACAGGATGGATTAACTGTCCTGCAGAACATGCACAATATAAAAAAAAGAAGGCCTCAAAACATCGGTTTTGCAAAGCGTTGCTCCTAAACTGAGCTATCGCCCTGCTTTTGTTCCAGGACTACGCCATGAACTACTGGAAGGACAACGGAGCCCCAGCTGACAAGCTGATGGTCGGATTCCCCACCTATGGCAACACCTTTACCCTGCGTAACCCTGCCAACCACGGTGTTGGGGCCCCCACTGCCGGAGCTGGAACCCCTGGAAAGTACACACAAGAGGCCGGAGAGCTGGCTTACTTTGAGGTACTGCTGAAGACATTATAACAAAGTGTTGTAACGTATCCTGATGCCCTGTCATGCCAGCGGACTTGCAATCAGTTGTTTTTGTGTCGGTTTTCCTTGCTATACTTCACATAACATGTGTTTCAAACAGGAATACATGACGATGAGTGATTATGTATGAATTGACCATTTTCTTTCATTATCTTCCAGATCTGTGACTTCCTGAAAGGAGGGACTGAGGTGTGGAACGCGGTCCAGGATGTGCCCTATGCCTACAAAGGAAACCAGTGGGTGGGCTATGACAACATGAAGAGCTTCCAGATTAAGGTAGGCAGGACGCTGTTCCTTCCAATTATAATCAGTGTCGTCTTGATGAAAAGCAAATGCTGCAGATTTAATGTTGTCCATTCCTGACAGGAACAATAGCTAATAGGTGAACTCTTACGTTCCTTATGGATGTCCTCCTTAAATGATAGGGGTTAAATGAAGCAAAGTCTCCATCTTTCAACATGGAAGTGCAGACATAACCGCCATGTTTTTGATTATGGGTCTAAGAACTGGTCATCGCCTACTTGTGGCTGTCTTTAGGTTGACTGGGTGAAGAAGAACAACTTTGCCGGAGCCATGGTCTGGACCCTTGACATGGACGACTACAGTGGAACCTTCTGTCACCAGGGGAAATACCCCCTCATCAACGTGCTGAAGAAGGGCCTCGGCCTGGAGTCCGCATGTGAGTGCATGTCAAGGTTGTGTGTGGTTATGCGCTCAAAAACACAATGCAAAGCAATGACCACTTTTGTATTGGGCTGTAGCTACGGCCTACATTGTAATATGTCTCTATGCATCTGTCTGCAGCTTGCACTGCCCCTGCGACTCCCCTGCCACCTATCAAAGGTGTGACCAGTGACGGTGGAAGCAGCTCGGGTGGTGGAGGCAGCTCGGGTGGTGGAGGCAGCTCGGGTGGTGGAAGCAGCTCGGGTGGCGGCTCTGACCCTGGAACCAAGGGCATGAGCGCCACCTTCTGCGTGGGCAAGGGCAACGGAATGTTCCCAGACCCAACCAACAAGAACCAGTTCTACCAGTGCAGCATGGGCAAGACATACTTCCAGCACTGTACCAATGGGCTGGTCTTTGACACCTCCTGCAGTTGCTGCAACTGGGCCTAGAGCGACCCTGCGGTCAAACGTTGACAAGCTGCAGCTGTTCCAAGGCAGAGAGGATCATGGTCTTACGGGTGTGAGGTCTCTGATGTGTGTGTGTGATTCTGAATTTAATCAGGTTTCTGTCACATCGGTTTGATGACTTTGTAACACGCTGACTGTCGCCTTGAACACGTTAGTTCGGAAACAAATAAAAACCTAAGACTGCATATGTTGCATTTTTGGTCTTTCATCATGGATTTGTGTACACAATACAATAGTAACAGTACACTTATTCATCATATATATATATGAAAAACCTTATTTTAGATGACCATTAACTACCTGGTCAGTTTATATTAACTCGCTGTCGCAACCACAGGGTCAAGACAACACATTACACCTTTATAGGAAAGCAAGATAGGACATGTAATGTTAATAAAATGGGATTCAGTTCCTTTGTTAATGGAGTTCATGAGCAACAACATTTTAATTGGAAAACTTGACTGTGAAACATAAACAGTGTTATCTTGGTGCTTGACATCTTTTTACATAAAACAAACCAGATTCGAGAGGGTTTTGGTGGGTCAGTAGAGGAAAAACTGCATATATTTCCCAAAGCGTTGCTCTCTCTGGATGAACCAAAACAGCCCTGAGGATTCTTAGTTTTGGTTGGTTTGTTATGCATACAGTTAAAGTTTTAAACGTATTCACAGTAGCACACACTCTGTAATGCTGTAGCCTAGGCATTTCAATTCTAGACAAAAAACATGTACTTTCTAGGCTAAGACTCAGTACACGCTTAGTCGTACATAATCCTTACAAAACTGGATTATAATAAAATGTGGCAAACACATCTTTGTACACAAATGTCTCACATTAAGAAAAGAAAATATGAAAATGCAATAGTGTTTGCAATCTTGTGAGTAATTCTTTACAAACATCTTAACGATCATTCATTCAAACCAAACAATAGCGAGAGACATGCACTTACAAACGAAAACATTATACTTCACATAATGTCAATGCTGCAACAGGATCATTAAAGAGCAGGGAGTGCTTTGACATCCTGAGAACAAATATGTAATTTTCTCTTCCGGCCCAAAATGACCAGCCAGAAGAGCCCAGTGGCCCTCAGCTGCCCTCTGCCCCCCTCTGCTCTGAGCCGACGGCTCCGTTCTGCCTCGCCACCGTCACCTCCACCATGGCGCTCTTCTTCCCCGTTCCTGTTGAGTTTAGGGAGAAAGCGGATTGAGTATTTGAACAGGGTTGGGTTATCACATTTCAAATTCGGCGTGAGCGACGAGGAAGAACGTACCTGTGAGGTAGTTTCTGTGCATCCGATTGAAGAACATGAGGCCCATGAAGGCTATGAAGCCCAGGCAGGCCACGACCAACCCAATCACCAGGAAGCTGTAGCTGCCCTGGGACTCTATAATCTGTGGTGTGTAGGGTACATGGCAACGTTCAAACCACCTGACGTAGCCTACCTCTTTCAACGCATATACCCATCTATATAGACCTGCTTTTTCTATCAAATATAAAGTAAATACTCCAGCATTACCATGCCAACCAACAGTGTCATCACCATCTCTCCCATCCCAGCGCTCGTGACCAGGACAGTTGTTGCACATCCTGAAAGCAGAAGAAGACCAACTCTTAGTTCTTGATTGTCATTCTTTAAAATAACGATGCAAAGGACATCTGCAGTTTTGCTCCACCTTGGTAGTCCAGAATGTCTTCAGTAAAGGCCAGCATGCAAGGGAATATACTGCTGAGGAAGAGACCACAAAAACCGGTCCCAACGAACAGGAAGATGTGGTTGGTGTAGAAGATTAACAGCATCAGGACGGTCACGATGACGCCCACCTGGGATCGGAGACACAGAGAGAATGGTCTGGTGAAACAAAGCCAAGGTGAACTCAAGACTGATATTCTACAGAGTTTCCCAACATTGGTTTGGTCTTCTGGTATGCATAGGTCAGTCATGGGACACACTGTAGATATTTGATGGAGCCTCCAAAAATCCTGTTTGAAAAGCTTAAATTACATACAAACAGACAGGCTAATGGTTAAGACTAGTCTGGTCCACCAAACGAGAGTGGCATGATTTGCATCGCTACGTTCACTTGGACATTGGTGTTATGACATGTCCACAGGGTTTAAACAATATGTGGGCGACACAGATGCAGAACTAAAGAAATGGGGCCCGGGGACAGACCCCTAGAGAGGGTTTGGGGACGGCTGTAGTGGAGGATCATCCATAGACTCAGTTGTGGTGGTAGTGACGGCACAGATACAGCGTGAAGCCCAGAGGGCCGGTATCGGCGGCGTCATTACCAGGTTAACCAGGAGCAGCTTCACAGGCTTGAAGCGGTAGTTGAGTGGGATGGACACCAGGCGGCCCGCGGTGATGGCGGCCCAGAATATGCTGGCCAGGTAGCCAGCCGTCTTGTGGGGCAGCGACATGGGTTCCTCCACGGCGTACGTGTACACAAATCCAGCGTAGGCCCCCTGCAACACAGAGCCGGGAACCCTGTTCAACCCTCTCTAATATTGGTGTTCATGTCTGAATGGAAATGATTTAACATGGCATCGTCGCCGTTCTATGACATAGTATATTTGATTTTTAGCATGATTGTGATATTATTATGACGTACGGTATTGCTAATGAATGGTAGAGGTACATTGGAGACGTTCAGACTATGGATTGTCGTGATGCTGCGAATTTGTGCAGTGTTGTGTCGCAGCAGCAGCACAGTGTAACGTTACGGTCACTTTATGCTCTGCAATTTGGAGACGTCTTCATTTGGTGAAACTCCTTCCACACAAGTTAAAATGACAATTAAACAACCGTCAATACCCACCATACGGAGGTTCTTTTATACAGCCCATTATATCGAAATGGCCTCGTGGGGTGAGAGGGCCAGAGGGTTTAGGTCACATAAACTCACGCGGCCTATTACTGTTGTGATTTAGAAGAGCGCCCCGAGCTCTACACTGAGACGTTGTACTCAAAGTCTGTCTAAAACAAACATGGCAATAAGATCCGCTCCTATTGTGTTGGTTTTAAAGATTCTCGTCCTCCCTGCTGTCTGCCATGACATGTATTAATCCTATCAGCCCTGGTCATTCTGCGGCCGGTATTAAACGCGTCATTCCATCAATAAGAGGGTGGGACGTCAGTAGGGGGAGGCAGGGACGGAGAAAGTTTGGTTCATTTTGGAGGGTCTGTTGGAGTGCCTATTTACTATCAGCAGCACAGACAGAACTTTGCGCACCGCAGTGTTAAAATATTACTGGTGCCATTAACTCACCACAATGCCATCAGTCATGAAGAGCACCAGCCCCCCCATGATATGAATCATGAAGAAGGACACGGGCAGCCCACGTAGGTTATCATTCTGACAGCAGCTAAAGATACTGCCGTGACCTTTAACAGAACACAAACATTATAGAACAAATAACCAAATGCACAAAATGGATGGTGCATTTTCCTGAAAACAACGATATGACAACTGCTATGAATACAAATACCAGGATAACTACGTCTGTAAAAATACAAACATGAAAATAATGCAAACAATATGAAGAGTATAAATAATACCTTGATTAAGAATACTAGAATAAGAATATTATGATAACAACCATCACAATATTTGCACCCATTTATCTGAGCAGGTGTCTTCTTGGCTTTGGGTGTGTGGATGAGGGCTGGTTGAAGCCGCCTCACCTGGCCCAGCCTGATTGGCCTCTGGGGCTGGGGGAGGCTGCACACCTGTTGCCCATTGAGTAATCAGTGTGCGCAGGTTAAACCAGCCGTCACCACACACACTCGGGCACCAGGCCTAGGTGGACCTTGTTACATGGGCATTAACACCAGTGGTTGTGTACTCATTGATGCACCTGCTCTTCTGCTGTACCATTAACTCCAGCATGGAGATCCATTGACTATCGTCTTTCTCGGTAGTCAATCAGTTATTTGGGCCCCTCACCTCCAGCCTCCGGTGTCTCTGTGTCCCCCTGCTGGTTCTCCAATGCCAGTTCATCTTTGTCCATCAGGCTAGGGCTTCTGGGGCTGCAGGGGAACAGCCTCTCTCGGTACATCAGGAACAAAACGGCCAGAGGTACGGGCAGCTGGGGGGTATGTTAGCACAACGTCACCATGGAGCCAGCTGGGTAGGGTTTGTTCAGGTACGCAAAACACACTTCAATCAAATCATTGAATGTCTCCTCTTCTAAATACGACCGAGGAATAGGGATTTGTTCATCATTATTATTGACCACTACCAGTGTTCAATTATGGTATGTACGAAAAGAAATAACACTACAAAATACAATCCTAGCAGAACCATATTCTACTGTCATATTTCAGAAATGCCAGGGGTCATATACTGAGCAATGACTCACATTAATTATGGACATGATCCAGAAGGCGTAGTGCACGGTGGACTCCTCCCCCTGGGGCCCTTCGGGGGCCCCGATGCTCTCGTTGATGCTGTGCGAGGCCATGGGGCTGTTCCTCAGCATGTTCCTGTGGTGGTGAATCATCGCCTGGGTGGCGTTGCCCGTGTGGTTCCCACAGCCGCTGTCCGAGAGGAAGGGGTCCGCTATCAGGGGGCTCACCAGGGCCCCGAAACCGATGAAGAAGTGAAGCGCCTGGAGAAGGAGGAGGACGAAACAGTGGAGATTGTTATTGATGATGATGATGATAATAAGCGCTTTTCTACTCAAAGAACGTTGAAATTATCTAAAAACTAGTGCTGTCAAGCGATTAAAATATTTAAACCCGATTAATCGCATTAATGTCATAGTTCCCTCGCGATTAATCGCACATTTTTTCTACTCTAAATATCCCTTGATTTCGTGCTGCTAGCCTTTTAGGAAGATCAGAGTGTTGAGAAGGAGAGTAATAAAATATATTTGGTAAGATGATTATAAGAAGAGGGACCCGCAGTGAATTCAACCCGGTCCACTTGACATCGGGTAGGTGCATGACAGTGGTAGGCCTACCGTAAAACATTTATTATTTAAACCAGAATGAATATTCCTACCGTACGTATGCCTATACACATTACCAGGCTATCGAATAACGCCTACACACACACACACACACACACACACACACACACACACACACACACACACACACACACACACACACACACACACACACACACGGTGGCGGAGTGGTAATCGGGAGAGTCTGGAGAATTCCCGGTGGGCCGTTAACGTTTCGGGGCTGTCGGGCTGATTACTGCGGGATAACAATATTGCGTTTATAAAAGTTCCTTGCAGCGCCGTCCGGCAGCCTGAGCTGTGCGCCCGCAACTTCACACTCACTCAACAGCCGCAACACTCACAAACTGTCAACGTCGCAACCAAGTCCATTTTGTCTAGAGGGAAGTAACTGAGCAGCCCCTCCCGAAGTGGTACAGCGCAGGGGGGCCTTGAACTGCGATTGGTCAGAAAGACGTAACAGCTAATGATAACATTGAACTCTCGTGCAGGCTCGAACAGAGTGACACACAAACACACACACACAAACACGCGATAAATTAAAGCTGTTCAAATTGGTTTGCGTTAATAACGGTTTAAACTGACAGCACTGCTAAAAACACTAAATACGAGAGTAAAAATTAAACAAACACACATGAACGCGTGTCTGGCCATCTCAAAAAATAGCTCAAAACCTCAACCAGGCTTGACCTGGATAAATCAAGGTTAAAAAAGAATGATAACACCGGTCTAAACGTTGGGTGCATGGTTGGGAGCTCATGATGATCCATGTGTGTGGGACAGCACCTGCAGGAACATGGCCGAGTCCTTCTGGTAGATGGTGACCAGCTGGATGTTGGCGATGGTGTCGATGAGGCCCATTGCCAGGCCAGACACGGCCATGGCGACAGCCAGCAGCAGGACATTATTGCACAGGGGGATGATGGCAAATACCACCGAGATGACCACGGCAGAGACAAACAGGGTTGACAAGGCACTGAACAACCTTCAGACAAACGGAAAAAAACAATAAGAAGTGTTTTTTTTGTCCACTGTGTCTCAAAGGGAGAGTGGATTGGTTACTATGAGTTAGTGAACAGGTTCAGTATGGTCGGGGTCCATGTGGCCTGTCATTCAGGCTCATGCTTTACTCACGTTTTCTTGAACACACCCGCGATGGAGCTTCCGATCAGCAGGCAGAATTGCTGGGCAAAGAACACCCAGGTGATCTGACTGAGCGTGGAGCTGGTCTGACACTGCAGGTCCAATATGGTGGGTCCCAGGAAGGCAATGCATAGTCCGAAACTAAAGAACACACTCCAGTAGGTCAAGGTGTGATGGGCATTATTTTTAAAAAGTGTTAGAATCCGCTCCTCTATAAACATCTTAATAATACTATTTTGACAGTATTTGAGTTTGAGTTTGTTCGGTAAATCTAGGTGAAACAAAATAAGTACTTTGCTCCACTTAATGTGTTCAACACGACACTGTTAGCTACAGAAGATGCCTGCACACTGACCAGTGGTTTGCTTTGCATGTTTGATATCTTTTAAAGTGTTTAGTCTGAGTTCCCTCCCCTCTGGTTTGCTTAACTGAAAAGGATGTTTTCTCTCCCTCTCCCTGGTTAATAGGTAAGGTGAAGAATCCTTACAAAAATAAAGCTGCTTCAATTGGTTCAATGATTGCTGATGACCAGCCGGAACATGACAGATCATCTGTGGTGTGCAATGTTATCTGAGACAATACAGATGTATGTGCTGCTACCATGTTAAGCTCATAGTTTGTCAAATACAAATATGGTTGCATAAATGTGCAACAGGCCAATGCAGAATTGGGCATGAAGACAAAGATCTTTCATATGGATAAATATCAATATGGTTGTATACATATGTGAAATATGCCTTTACAGAATGGGGCATAAAGAGAAAGATGTTTCAAATGAACAGACACAACTCTCAATCTCTTCCTCTCTTTATAATGATCCCTGAATATTTACTGTATGTGGCCGTACCAGCAGCAACTGTTTCTTTAAATAAAAGTGAAATAATAACAATTTCAACTGCAGGGAAATCCCTGTTAAGGGATGAACATTTAGCTGAAAGTACACATGTGTGTCAATGTTGATTAAAGTATGAATCAGATTATATGTTACCTGGCCTCCTTAATCATTGTAGGGATGAGTAAAAATCGGCCACTTGTGTGACAAGTGGTCACTTCCGGCGGGATGAACTTTGGACGTGCTCACAATTACTTATTTCAACAAATACTTATTTCTCTTGAAATCATCTTTTCAATCTATACCAGATGTCTCCATTATTTTAGATGTCAGAGATGTGATCTCCGTAGTTGGTGGGAGATTTTCTTAATTTATTGTCAATAAACTTGGCTTGTGAATGTGGTACTTTGTTTGGAGCACTATAAGGGAACCACAGGTAAAGTCAAACGATTGTCCAAAAGGCATTGGCTACTGGTGGCTTTAGCGGTGTAACTGATTTGCCAGCATCTGTTCTTGCTAGGCCAGAGATATGGTTAGGAAACTAAACCCAGAAAACATGAATACCTTGTTGTTGTACAAAAGGCATTCATTAACATTCACTTCCTGTCCCTGAGATGAAGCAACATCAAGTCACTTATTTCATTTTTTTACTTATATTTCTTTTTTCAGCTATTTTTCGACCAACATTATCCCAGAAGACCAAAAGGAATTTGTCTAAATATCAACAGTACAGTATGTTCTTCGTTTTTCAATCAGGAAATTCTGGAAGCCTCTTCAGGGGGAAACTGAATGCATCAAAGAAACATGAAGCGTTCTGGCATTAAGGAATAAGGCTACATTTATAGTGTGCAGTGACATGAATGTTAATTTAAATGTCTCCTTTCGCGAGCGCCAACCGATAGTGTCATTTACTAGATGTGTTCAACATTCATAGAAAAAGTATTAAACAACGAGGGTTTCAAAAAGGTTAGGAGTAAACAGTAACGTTGTTTTGACACTGCACCATTAGGCACTTGAATATATCACTAAAACCAGAAGGAAGAAACCTGATTGTGTAGCACATAGGATATCTGTAGTTGCTCCAATTTTATCAAAGTACGCTTTGATTGTTCTCTGCCTCTTCCTTCTTAGTACCTTTGGATAAAAGCGTGTATGTACTCAATGTAACGATTCATTTCTATAACAAAATTTATGTTGCGAATCCAATAGTAGATTATGCAACTTTGCAGAATATAGTTTTTTTATCAATATTAACTTAACCCACACATCCTCACACACCCACACACCCTCACTTATTCACAACCTCACACACAAACACACACACACACACACACACACACACACACACACACACACACACACACACACACACACACACAAACACCCCTACACAAACACACACCATCACACACACACTCACTCACTCACTCACTCACTCACTCACACACACACACACACACACACACACACACACACACACACACACACACACACACACACACACACACACACACACACACACACACACACACGCGCGTGCGCGCACACACACACACACACACACGCACACTGGAAAAGCTGCATTTCCTTTTGTCTCTCTTCTCTACGCTCCCTCTGTTTATTCTCTATCGGCTGACATTTAGCCAACGCTAATTCACAACACTGACTCAGTGCCAGCCAACAATGTGATAGGAATCTCAATGTGTCTCTGTATTCTTCTGTTTCCTGGTGGACAGAATTGTCAGTGTTTTTACTTTAGTTTCACTCAGAGAACTGCATGGATATCGAGTGGTTTCGGAAATCTGTCTTGTCTGTCTCTCTGTCCCTGTCTATCTATCTGTCCGTCTGTCTGTCTGTCTGTCTACCTTAGCCTATCTTTCTAACTGCATGTCTATCTGTCTTAATATATCTCCTTCTGTCTGTCTGACAGATTATATGTCTGACTGTCTTTTGGTGCGTTTATCATGACGTTATGATGATTTCCGTCTCCTTGAAACTTCAGAGGCCGCTGATGTGAATCTGAATCCCTTCACCTGCGGCTACATGATACAATACCTGCAATATCCTCATGTCTGTCTGATGCATAAGCCACTAGTCTGAATGCTTTTAACCTTATTTTCCAGTTCCTATCCAGTTAACACAAAAAACAAAAAACACAAAAAACTAACATAATCTGATGAGACAGGCTGTCCCCTTTGAATTGTTAACTTCTTTTTCGTATAACCAGGCTTTCGTATTTAACCCCTCTGACATCTTTTGACACCTGGTTTTCATCACGTCACAGTGTGAGACTTCAATCCTCAAGAACCTATCTCAGAACCCTTTTATCTGAGATAATAAAATCAGAGAGGCTGGCCGTTTGAGGACTTTGATAAAAAAACACTATACAGAGGTTTCATCAAAGATGCACCCAGGAAGATCTGGAACCTTCTGAAGTTAATATGTTCTGTCATTCAATTCTCCCATGAAAGGAGCCGTGCCAGCTGAGGTCCCTTATGTTTTGCCGTCGAGTGAATATTAGACCTGCCCTTTGCATTCTCATCTTTTACTGACTACATTCGGTGGCAGAACCGAGGACAAAACTTCTAAATAGCATATTGGGAGACTGAATACTTTCCATTGTGATCCATGCCCACCAAACGACTGTAGCATTGCCATGATGGACATCTCACAATAATGTCATATATTATAGAATATATAGTGGATCTATTTTTTCAATTGAAAAAAACAGAAATTAAAGAGACTATCTCCTGTGAAACCGATTAGTGTGTATCCAATTTGTTTTGAACCATTTTGCGTGATAGCAAGGAACAATCATGACACATGTCGATTTAAAGACGTGTTAATGAATGGTCCAACCAGGAATCGCTCCAAATAAATGTAACAAGAATGGTAAACTAGAGAGACTTATACCGAGAAACGACTGCTCAATAAATCAGACTGTCAGCTCTGTGCTACTTTTCACAGAGAAAATGGTTGCCTGTACCTGCCATCTCCGCCTATAATTCACCTGTTATTGCAGGACAAGACCTCCATCAACTTGACACAAGCGAGGGCGGAGTTAACTCAGAACCATGAAATATGGCTCTGATCTCTCATGGATCATGAAACAAGAATAAACGCAGTGTCAGATTGTATTTCCATGTTTGCTGTCAATAAACATGTCTGACCACACACACACACACACACACACACACACACACACACACACACACACACACACACACACACACACACACACACACACACACACACACACACACACACACACACACACACACAAAAACACACACACACACAAATAAACATTCATAGATAACACGATGGTAATGTATTCGTTTCTATCATAATATACCCCTCCTTTTCCTTCATCTTCCATTCCCCACCCCCTGCCTCCCCCTTCTGACACAGCTGGCTAGAGCTGAGTGATGATGCGTGTCTTGGTGAGACCTGGTGAATAGCAATGAAGCCAGCAGCCTGTGTGTCTATGTGAGGCGAGGGGCTAGGGGAGGTGGTGGTGGAGGTGGTGGTGGTAGGTGATGGGTTCGGGTGGGGTTGCGTGTGGGGCATTTGAAAGCAGCGAAGGCTTTTTCTTTAAGGCACGGATGCAGCGTACACCGTGGCGGGAATGTACAAGCGCACAAGAACACACACACACACACACACACACACACACACACACACACACACACACACACACACACACACACACACACACACACACACACACACACACACACACACACACACACACACACACACACAGGCGAGACGAGATGCAGTCCCTTTTAATCCCTTTTTTTACACTCCCCACATGGCCGGCTCAGACTCTCTCTTGCTCTCTCTCTGTAGATCTCCCTCATTCCCCACGCTCTGTATCTCTCTGTAACACTCCTATTCCCTCTCTTTCCTTCTCTCTTTCTAGATCTCCCACATTACCCACTCTCTGTATCTCTCTGTAACACTCTCGTACTCTTCCCTCTCTCTCATTTGCACTCTCCGTCTATCTCTCTCTATATCTCTCTCTCTTTTGCTCCCTCTCTCTGTCTGTCTGCATCCCTAATCCGGAGCTCATCGGTCATTCCGATCGGGATGACTCAACACCATTCATTAAATCTTTAACAAACCCCCTCTCTCTCTCTCTCTCTCTCTCTCTCTCTCTCTCTCTCTCTCTCTCTCTCTCTCTCTCTCTCTCTCTCTCTCTCTCTCTCTCTCTCTCTCTCTCTCTCTCTCTCGGTATACGGTGGTGCTTCATTATTATACAGCAGTAGCTCAATCCCACTCATCCACCACTTAAACTACACAGCAACCATGGAGCGGGGGGGGGGGGGGGGGGGAGTGTTGGGGGGGGGGGGGTGAAGGATGGAGAGTGAAGGGGTGGCAGGAATAGGAGATGGGGGTGGTGGGTGGGGGTATAGCCGAGGAAGCGGATGGAGAGGGACAGGGTAGCTGTGGGTGAATGCAGCTCAGAGAGGGGCAGCAGCACCTGTCTTCCTCGCGGTGTGGTGATGCACTGCTCACAGGACAAAGACGGAGCAATAAGGGGAGGCTAAACAAAGAACGCAGAGAGGGGGGTAAAGGGGGCTCTCCGAGGATACCGGCATCCTCCAGGGAGCCCTGCTCCGCTCCCATCCCTCCTTCGTGCACGTTTTTTTTTCTTGTTTTGCTTTTGTCTAAAAATCCCCATTCAACAACCAAAAGCAGCGGGTTTCTGTAGCTATTTTGGGAAGTACATCTCTAGAATAGCCTGGCGTTAGAAGGTCCCATTTACAAACTTGTAATAGTGGTGACTCAACTGGAATATTGAGTGATTAGCTGCAAAGATCAACCTAAATGCCAGGTTTGAAAGGACGGGAACAAACACAATAGAGAGCCCCCCCCTGTTTCAGCCCCACTTTTATCCCCTCCACCCAGGACACACGGGCACCCGGCCAACTCGGGTTCTTAAGAACTCGCTCAAAGAAAGCCAAAGAAAGAACTTGCTTAAAATCAGGACCCATTCTTTCCCCCTGTGCTTATTTTTTTTTTTTTACATTTCCCTCGTGAAGGAGGGACTCTGGTCCCGGTTTCCTCAGAAGGTCCATCTAAGAGGGTTATGCCTTCAAGCTCCATGTTTTATCAGATTCAGGGTCCGAGTCTTGTGAGCCACACATCTCCCTGTTTACTCACTCACTCCTCCCTCACTCACTCTGTCTCTATCTCTCTCCCTCTCTCTCTAGCCCTCTCTCGCGCTGTCTCTCGCTTTCACTCTCTCTGTATCCCTCGTTCTCACTGCTCTCACAGTCTCTCTCTCGCTCTCTCCCTCTCTTTTCTATTTTCATTCTGCTTTTGAGTCCCTCTGTCTCCCTCCAGCGTAGTAACTCCTCCCCCCGCTGCTTCCCATTGTCTCTCTCTTCATACAGTATCGGGCTGAGGGGTTGCCACAGTCTCTCCGGTGAGGGACACAGGAGGGAGACATCAGAGGTAAGTGTCAAGCTGAGGAGGTGTTATGGATCCCTGTTGCCCTTTACTGCATGCCACTGTGGTCATTTCTAAACTATGTGGGTGCCCACAGGCCAGAAATAGCTCTTGGTGTTGTTTTTGTGTTGTTGTCTTTTGATAAGAGGCTTTTCTGCTGCATTCATGTGTGGTATGCGGTGCTTTATGGTGGACTGGGCTTGTCTAGTCTGCCACCGGCAGTTAATTAGGGTGGAGGTTTAATGCATGAATACGAAGCACTGTCCGATACAAATTATTGACTAGAATGCTCCTTTCTCAAAACGGTTTAATCTCCTCAGCCAACCAAGCATGTCAAATAGTGGGATATTAGTCTTTTGATGCGTTGTTACAACTGATAAAGCACACATGAGATTCAACTCCACAGAATCTCTAGGCACATTGTCTGTGTGTCTAGGTTCCACAGATACAGAAAGGCAGAGATAGAGAGACTGAGAGAGAGAGAGAGAGAGAGAGAGAGAGAGAGAGAGAGAGAGAGAGAGAGAGAGAGAGAGAGAGAGAGAGAGAGAGAGAGAGAGAGAGAGAGGGAGAGAGAGATAGATAGAAAGAGACAGAAAGAGAAAGATCGAGACACCACAAACTAGTGTTTGAACAGACCAAAGATGGACATATTTAAAATCCTAAGAAGCACAGAAACATCTGGCAGAGTGTCAATTGGTCAAACAGGCTCCCAGTGGAGCAGGGGGAGCATGTAGGATGTTTGGGATTAGAGTTAATCCTCCCGGTGGCTGAGATTCACCTTCTTGTCTGGCCAGCGTCTGACACTGGGGGCCTTGCTAATTTATGCTGAGACATGCATGCGAGCTGTGCTCCCCTGAGCTCAGCTACAGAGGGGCTTATCAACCAAAGGCTCTGTATATACGGCATCCATACCAGCAAGAGGTTGGTACACTTGACTCATTAGCTATGTACTCTATACCGTGATGCCTTCGAGAGAAAAATGCAGCCATACATGGATTTGCAATGAATCAATTTCAATCCAAAACTCAAGGACCCATAGTATTACTAGTAGCCTACCCTCCCTTTCTAATTATATGAGACAATGCTTTACCTTAATGTTTTAGACCTCTTTGGTTGGATTCTATACATTACACTTTACCAATCCTACACGTTTACAACTTGTAAGTGTGGTCCGCCGCCTTGAGTTTCATGAACTGAAAACAGGTAGATGAAAGGATGAGAGGAAGATACAGTGTTTCGGAGTGGATGGTGGCAGCCTTGTAGAGGGAGCTTTGTGTGCTTACTCAAATAAAAAGAGAGAGAGTCAGAGAGAGAGAGAGAGAGCGAGAGAGAGAGAGAGAGAGAGAGAGAGAGAGAGAGAGAGAGAGAGAGAGAGAGAGAGAGAGAGAGAGAGAGAGAGAGAGAGCTGCTTCAATGGGGCTTTTGTTGTTTGAGCTTGAGACAGCGAAAGCACAAGAAACAGTGACTGACAAATACCTGGCCCCTCTCAGCTCAAATACCTCAGCTTTGCACTCGATACAGTGTCAACAAATACCTCCTCTGTCTTCAATAGTAGCTTGTTTCCTTCCTGCCCACAGCTATCTGGTTTTCTTTTTCCCCCCTTTTTTTTTTTAATTGTGGTAACTATTTTATGAACAGACATCTGGGTGAGCAGAGCGGGACTACAGAGCACCCTGTGTTCTGGGACTCAAATAAGTTGAGGTCTTCAGTTCCTATGAATCCATTGTAAATAACGGCGTAGGAATTTGAATGAACATATTTCTTTCAAGACCAAAATCCAAAGATTACAATACCAAAGTCTTGTTAATATTTTGATTATTTACACAGTGGAAGAAGAATGACAGGAAGGCAGATGCCAAGGGTCGGATTTTAAACTAAAATAAATCATGCTATGTTGATTGGTAGACAGAAGTTTGATGTATTTGTGTTCTGTCTTCTACATTCTGATGCTCTATTCCCCTGAAGATGCTGGATGTTTACCGGCTATGATTCTAGGTCAGAGACAGCTTTTAAAATCAAATGGTTTTGGGATTGTTTTCCAATCGAAGTCAGGGTGATGGTTCCGTATATATACTGTGAAAATAAAATGTTTGATTTCATGCTAAGAAGTCTGGGGTTTTCATTCCTCCCAGGCCACAATGGAATACCGCTTCATATGATTAATTATTTATTCGGATATGAATTTTGAATCCTTAGCACAGTCTGAAACCTGCTTATTTTCCGCTCGATTCATCTTGTTTGGGGGTGACTGCACTTTCTTAAACTCCTTTCAATTGTATGAAAACTGCAAGGCGAAAACAATAATTGGCCTGTTTTATTGGTGTGCTAGTATGTCTCTCTTTACCCCATGTGCATCTTATGGCTTTCTATTCCTATGTGAGTTGTGCTCTTAAGGATCACGTAGGGTTCAAAGCCATTGGATGCTCTGGGGACCGTCCACGTGACTTTGCTTCCTTCAGATTTGAATCGCCAGCGATCTTCTCATGCATGCACTGCTGATGTTTTATATGAAGGCTGAGTCAATGAGAGTTATCAAAATAATCTCATAAGCCTAAAATTATGTGTAAGTAGCTCTCTTAACAGTACAAAGGGCCATAGTGTGTAACGTTATGGCTATTATCCATACCTTTCAACATAAAGGGAAAGCTGCAGATCGCCTTCTACACAGTGATACAGAAGATGGGTGCGGGCAGGACATGGGGCTGGAGGGGGTTATAAGCCATATCCCTCTTTTGGATGCATCATAATTGCTCAAATCAGTATCACAGTAAGGAGTACTTTGATGATTGTGCTTGCTCGGAGGGTTCCTACAAATTATTTTCGGCATGTTCAGGGTGCAATTGGACCTATTCATTCACAAAGCCTTAATGTCCATCCATTTTCTGACTCCGGCTTCATGGCCAAAAACATGTCAAGCCCCAATGTATCCCAAACAATTATGAGATGTCTCATTATTTATATTACTTATTTCTGATGACAATGGCTGCCTTGCACTGTGTTGTTCCCAATAAAAAAGTGAATTATATAGTCCAGCTCCAACACATAGTCCTATCAGAGCTTGAAGCGTACATGTCCCCAGTAGGCCTTGATCCTGAACCCATAGCTGCTGGGTCGGGCTAATTACTGGGTCAAAAAATGGGTGACTGTACGTTCAAAGTCTTGGGACCCTTGTGGACATTGGACTCTAGGAACTCTATGGGACTGTATCTGGGCAGCCAAATCTGTGTTTTCAACATCCTATAAAATGTGGTTATTTGTTGGTTTACACCAAAGTAATGATTAGTGCCAATACATTTTGACAGTTTGTCATTCATCTCACTTTTAATATATTATGTTGGAAATTAAATCAAATGTATAATTATTTGTAGTTGTAAATAACATGCAACCGTGATTATAATATTTATTGTATACTTTGTGATAATTTGGATGTTTGTGGTTAAATCTGCTATAGAAATTAGTAAAAGAGGAAATAGTTTAGGCTACAAGGGACTAAAGGCTACGTGAGGGACACAACATCATTCTTCACGTTGGCTTCATTAATTAACTCCGCTCTGATGCCCCTGAGAGTTCGGCGCAAATACCATGACATTATGCAACTATGAGAACGCTCATTTCCCATCTACCAGGCAGCTGGCACTTTAGTGGTAAAGGACAAGCAAATGTTAATTACTGGATATAATGGCTTTTGTTCAGCAGCGGTGATAGGAAATTAAGTAAATGAAAGCAATAAAGAGGGGTTATTGCAAAAGATTAAGTAATGAAGTAGGCATATTTAGACTCAGGGTTGACTCATATAATATAAATACATCAAAGGGCCTTTGTCCTACAAAGAAATGTCTATCATCCTCAAACAAGTTTTCATTGAGATGACTCGTTCAGCTGTAACCCAAAGTTCTTTTTTTGAAGCAACCATAAAAACTTTTATTGGACGATTTGTTGCGTCTATATTCTTCAGCCCGGAATCCCAATAGATTTGGGTTGTTGTCTTACCCTGTCCCCCCCATGTGTCATTCTCTTCTTCTCCACTAGGTGGCGCAGCATCAATCATAACTATGCAGTACCTTTTCGGCGCGCCGCCACCGCCCCAACTGCTGTTCGACCAATCAGGTCCAACCTCCGAGTCGATACACGGTAACTACGCCAAACTGATCCAATTTACTTGCTTTTTATGCAATAACATTGTGAATATGAACGTTTGCCAACTCATTCTAACGTCGTTTACATCCTATTACGTTGGCTAGTCCACAGCTGACGTTAGCTAGTTGGATTAAAGTTCAAAGCCAATATCAACAGCGCCAGTAAACTACGTCGTGGTTTTGAGCGACCTAACCTAGCTGTTTCTGAAGGCCCAGTGTGTGTGTGTGTGTGTGTGTGTGTGTGTGTGTGTGTGTCTGGTCGGGGTCGTAACCGTCAATCAAGGCAGAGTAGCACCTGTTCTGGGTCAGTGTGCTGCTGCAAAAGTATTCTCAGTGTTGCCCAACCAGTTCGTCTGATTTCATCGTAGACCGGGGTAAGAATAGCCGAACCCCAGGGCCTCTCCGGGTCGCTCCACTCGCTGTTCTGCCGCAGCGTCGCTCTCGACATGCCGGTGTTCGAGGAGGACCCTGCTCAGTTATCCAAGTCCAGGTTGAAGTCAGATTTGGTGGCCCACAATGTCACACTGCCAACTGAAAAAAGCAAGAAGGATGTGTATGTGGGTTTATATTTGAAGCATATTGATGCAAAAAATGCTGCTGATTTCTCAAGTGACGAAGAGGACCAAGTCGTTGTGAGTTGTGTTCACTTTTTTTTATTGTTTGCTATACATTCCCTCAATGTTTTCTTTCATTTACGCAGTCCGTTCAATATATCGGGTAATGAAATGATTGGCTAACCTAAACATGGCTAAGACTATACATCCATTGCCATTTACACAGTATAAAATGGCATTTCCTATTATATGTTTGAAAATACACTTTCACCCGCCGTGGGATACGATGTTTTCAATGGCTCCAACTCTGCACACTATCTAAGACAAGTCAACTGTTTTCAGCTGCCGTGAATACCTTCATGGAACTGATACTCTGCAAGGTCAGCAGCTGGGGGCTCTGCATGTGTGCTCCGTGTGGGCCGCTCAGCCTGGTCTCCCATGGTTTCATCCACTAGTAGTGTGACCAACCAGCTTGTAGTGTTCGCATAGATCCACGTTTGAGAGGTGGAGGTGCTGCCTGCGTGGGGTTGTTTATACACACAGGTCGGACTCACTCAGATACAAAATCCAATTCCTTCCTGATCCCAGATGACTGAAAATCAGACTGACCTGACTGAAAAATGTTTGCCACATTTGGGGAATTTCTACTCAAAGAATTTTCTCTGATCAAACTTGCATCCGTATTTCCGATCCGAGGTATCCGTTGCCATTTTAGTCAAAGCTGTGGCATTATTACTATCCTGTAGAATCAGGGACATGTTGTTGCGTGCCACCAGGAGGACACGCCAAAGGAGAAGCCATCAGCCGTGGACATGCTGGACGTTAATGGGCTGACCGATGACGAGCTCAAGGCCTCACTTCTCAAGCATGGGCTCAACGCTGGACCCATTGTTGGTTAGTTCACTTTATGGTTTGCTGAGTTCTTCAAGGAAAGTGGTCAAATCCAAAGGAATAGCTTTTAAGAGAGTTTATTTGGTGTCTCGTATTTTCGGTATGGTAAACTGAGACTCTGAAGCAAAGAGAGATTGAAGAGTATCTAAGCATGTGCGAGCGTTCTCCTAGCTGATCAATAGACCTAACCCTGTCCAATAGCTGCCGGAAGAAATCTGCCGATCTCTCCCCCGTGTTCCTGTGCCGTGTTCCAATACCCGTACTTCCATGAGTATACTTAAAGGAAGTACACTATCTGCACTCTCCGTACTCACTTGAGTACGCTAATTTTTTAGATGTGAGTGCTGTTCCAAATCGAGTACTCTGTGGTGCACACACCGGAAATGACGATCACGACTGCCGCCGTGGCTCCTCCCCCCGCAATAAACATCCCGCTTTGAACGGTGAACTCTTTACGCCTAGCAGCTATAAAAAGCTATAAAAACTATAAAAAATACAAAATGACTCAATTAATGCAGGCTATGTGGAAAATGCGCCGACTTTGGCTCAGCCTGGCTCCGCCTCTTCCGCTACGTAGCTAAGATGGCTGCCGTTGAGTACGGGGAGTGTCCTTCGATCCACACTTCACGATTAGCCCGTTTTGAGTACGGCATCCGGGCAGGGCTCCAGAGTGCGCCTAATTTGGGCGCACATGCGCCTAGAATTCGGTGTAGTGCGACTGAAAATTTATCTGGTATAATTATTATTTATTCGATCCACAAAAAAAAACGAATTCTGTATCTGCTATAAACCTGTTAAAATGCTTACCAATCGGAGACACTGTGCCCGGATCTAAAGAACCAATCACAAGCCTGCGCGTTCTCTCCCCTCTGTGTACGAGCCTGAGCCGGCCTGAGCACGTTCACGGAGGGCAAAGAAAGCGTTGTTGTCATAGTAGTTCATGACAGTGGACTAGACCTAGTGAGCCTACAACGTTTACACAATGGAAGAGAAACAACTGAAGTTACCACTGCCACCGTTACTTGCCCCGGTTCATCCTTTTAAAAAGGCAAGAAAAAGAAAGACAGAAACTGAAAAGGCAGCAACAAAAAAGAAGTTGGAGACTGCTCGAGGAAAAACTAGAATAAATATTGGATTAGCTTTTCAGCGATGGCGACAGCTGAGAGAGTTGAATGGCCTGAAAAGTGACGCAATGGTTGCCGTTGAAGTAAGCAGCAGCAGCGCTCGTGCACGGCTCTGTGTCGAGGGGTGGGGGCAGGGAGTCCTGAAGGGTGGGGGAGGAGTTAAACGGAACTCAGAAGAGAAGCTAATTTCAAATCATGCTAGCTCTCTCACATCGTACAGTATAGCTTTAAGTGAGGGAAATACAGCTTGTGTTCTTAAAATACGTAACAGGTTATAGTAGCCTGGTTCTACCAGACTCTCGTACTTCACTTCATTTCATTTCATTTGTACAGAGTCTGGACCTAATCAATTGACAAACGTTAACTCACTTGAAGGCGGGTGTCTGTTGAAGTTTAAAATGATTGGATCTGCCCAGTGCCACTCTGGATCTGCCATAACCAATCGCTAACGTTTGGTTGTGACGTATATCATGCGCCGGGAATCACGCGCAGGTTGTACACAAACCAAACACCTTGCGCGTCTGCACGAAAATGTCCGTCAACGACAGCTGCAGGTTTTGTTCGTCGAATTTAATTTATCAGGGAAAAATTGCACATTGTAAATCAACTACCGACCTACAACAACAACTCAAACTGGCGCACGACTTTATCGTCATTGTTCTCGCTGATTGGGCGGCGCCAGAAAACCAAATTACATACAGCAGGTCCAGACCTAGTACTGAAGGGAAATTCAAATTGAGCGGAAGTACTTAGGCAGGCGGAGCCAGGCTAAGGTTATAGGCTACCAGCTTACAAATGAAAAGGGTTCGGAAAATCTTTATTAAGATGACACGGTCATGGTGAAGCAGTTTTTTCTATCGTAGTTTCACATTGTATGTGTACTATAATATATTTTTTCTATGACGGTTAATGTTCACATCTAATAGGCACATAGTTATTCGGGTTGAAGCAAACATTACAAGCACATGTTGTCTTTAGCATAAACAAGAAATAGGCATTTTGATATATTTCTCTATTGGTTAAACATATAACTAGTCCATAACAGTAGTACATCTACAGACCTGCCAGTTAAAGTATTGGAAGAACCCAACAAACTTTGTAAAACAAGCCAAAATGTCTTATTTTTGTTTCACACTTGAGTAGCATCCACCAGGGCTTTGTATGAGCGGCGACTCTTGAAGATCCTTCAGAGCAACATGCCATCGGAGCCCACAGTGAACGGAGCGGGGGACGCCAACGCATACTCTGACAGTGAGGAGGAGGGGGACGAAGAGGGGAAGGACGAGGATTCAGGTAAGGCTACGACATCCAAAATGGCATCTCAAATCTCTGGGACCACAAAACGTCGGTTTCGTTCCAACTTATCCAAAATATCAATTTTGACAGTGTTGTATTTATTGTTTATTTTATAACAATATACTTTTCTATGGCCCATACAGATTCAAATGACTCAAGACAAGAAGACATTTTAACTTTGGAACTGCCTCCTGAGAACGACAAACAGGTGACTTCACTGCGTTTCAGTTGTGTTGCAATATCCATACTATCCGCACTTAGTTTGAGTACGTAGGGGCGTTCCGATTAACATCGGGGCGAAACGAGGTCTACTGAAAGGACCCGGATGGTATACTCAAAACTGTCAAACCGCGGAGTTTGGATTGATGTCATGGACATATTATAGAAGATTGATGTACACTTTTCGTACTCAACGGCAGCCATCTTGGCTACGTAGTGGAAGAGGTGGAGCTAGGCTGAACCAACGTCGGCACATTTTCTTTAATAGGACGATGTATTTTCCACATAGGCTGCATTAATGGAGTCATTTTGTAGTTTTACTAGCTTTTCATAACTACTTTGTGCAAAGAGTTCACTGTTCAAAGTGGGATGTTTATTGCGGGGGAGGAGCCGGGGCGGCAGTTGCGATCGTAGTTAGCGGTTAGTGCACCACAGAGTATTCGATTTGGAACGAGACTGACATCTGAAAACCAGCGCACTTAGTGAGTGCGAATAGTGTACTACGTTTAAGTGTACTCATGGAAGTATGGATATCGGATCACAGCACAGGTTGCGTGCTTAACCCCTTACTACTCCCAAATATGTATCTGCATCAAAGCGCCCCCACGTGGACAAATGTTGTTATTGTTAATTCAATTTGAAATCATTTCTTCCAGTGGTAAGCGATGACCTGCAGGTTTTGCCCTATATGTATTTTCAATGTTTCACAGGATTTGTCTTGTCCAAATGGGGATTACTTTTACAAACATTACTTTTTACCCTCTCCAAGGCTGGTAAACTATATCGGATCAACTTGGATCCCACAATGGGTAATTATTTACAGTAAATGCAGTTGAAGATGTGTATGTGTGTTGTCATTACTCTAGCGTGTCATGGCCCCTGAAAGCTTGGAACCTCATTCCGGAAGGATTGTGGAGATTGCAGTAGAGTCACTGTTAGAGGCGAGTTGGGCCCTCAGCTCCCACCTTCCCTCTGTGCTTGGTGAAACCTACTCTGTAGATGAGCACACAGGATTAATCCCAGCGGTAATGCAGAATCTCCCTCCTTCTCTGCTTCATATGAACCCTTTATCTAAATTATCAAAAATATCCGGTCTTAAATATTCCTGAAATAGGCCTGCTGACATTTAATACTTTGGCCAACGTCCACAGGTTCCGTCAGCATCCATGTCAGTGAAAAGCAACACCTCGTCAAGTTCCCATACCTTCAGCATCACTCAGATGGTTAAGGAGGAAAGTCATTGTGTAAACCAGTGCCATGGATCACATCCAAGACAAATGATCATGCTGCCACAATCCCAATCTATTCCATTATGAGTAGATAAGTGCAGCTTTGATTAAATCTGTATATATTTGCAAATAGATGTATACAGATGGAGATATGAAGATGCATGTATCATGATGATGATAAAATCTTAGTTTATATGAATTGCATTATTCAACAAAAACCGCAGAAGGAGGAGAGAGGCTTCTCGCCGGTGCCGCAAGCCGACGGGAGGAGGTGGAGTGAGAGCAAAGGGCAGGGGGATTGGTCCCAGGTCGCTACGGTCAGTCGGGCTCAGTGCAGCACACGCATCATCTGAATTAGTGCTACCCAACCATGTCCTCACAGCCCCAGCAGTATGGGCCACTCTAAACCACAATCGACCGGTCGTTTATCATCATAGTCATATTGTAATGGCCTAGATGTTAAATTTGTAGCAGTTGAGGGGTATTTCTTCATCTGGTCTTTATCCATCAGCAACAATCGACATATAGCTATGGTACTGGTTGGGAGTCACTCTTCTACATGACCTCTGGTGGTGGTGGTGGGTGCATTTGTATGGGTCACGGCCCGCTTATTTGAGTGCACTGGGTTGAGAGGGAAGAAACAACATCAACATTAACCGAACGATGGTGCACCACATGTGATGCTTTTCCTCTTTACAGCCGGAGCAGCCAAAGTGGGAACTGTGCACCCCGAAGAATGAATCTGCCTACTACACCCCTAATGCCTCTTACAAGCAGACGGTCAAGGCACATACACTGTATTGTTATGTGTCCTCTTTCTTTCCTCATCCTTTGACTTCTTGTTCAAAGTCCACTTGCCTCCTTTCATTTAGTTGGTAGTGGGTAACTATAACTTTAGGTCAGTGATTTAGACGTGGTTTTTTTGGACAATCTGCCAATTACATCAAATGTATACTTTATGACTTATTGTAATTCGATGTACTGTAGCACTCCTGAGGACATGGTTCTTTTTTTCCATTAGAGCAGTATTTTTATTCTGTGTGTGGGGTTTATGAAGTCCCTACGTGGAATGTCCATCCCCTTTCCATTATACTTCACTGCCTTTGCCTTCTATCTCTTAGACACCGGTGACCTAGAGATGTCCGGTACTTCACACTAGTGTCTGTGGATTAAAAATTAAAACAAACATTTTGTGTTCTTGCTTCCCCAGGAGGGATTGACTGTTGTTCCAACCAGGTTGTATCCATCGGCGGTACCGATACTCACTGGTATTACGTAAGTTCTACAATTGAAACATATGGAAAATATATATGCATCTAAAAAAATTCTGCATTTTTTCTGGCATGCATTATTGTGTTTGCACTGGTGACACTTTTTTTTCCCAAATCTATAATTTCTTCAATGTTGTTGAAAAGGTAAAGAAGTTGGGTGTGTACCGGTAATTGGATTACTAGATGAACTACCGTAATTTAATTAAAAAGGCTCATAACTCAATACAGCTTTCAGGCATTTCAGTAACATCCAATCTTTAGGGACCAACTGAATTCAGACTTTAAGAGATGAAATTAATGTTTGTATATGCACTGAATAATTTAGAAAGCATTAAGAGTATTCCTATGCAGCAGTTTTTCTCAACAGTGTACTTTGGAAAATTCATGGCATGATCCCTTAACCATCCTGTATGTACGGTATCATTATGGTACGTCATGTATAACTCTATATACATGGGCTGTGCTGCAGCGCTACCTGTCGGAGGCCCATCAAGGGGGCCGCTGGGAGACCCGTCCTGTACAAGTACCCAGACGCCCCGCCCACCAGTCCCATGACGCTCGAGCGCCGGGAGGTGGACGCTCGCCTAGTTCCAGTCTACGCCCAGGTCCTTGTCTTCCTTGCCATTGCCTGTCTGCTCTATCTGGTGTACGCCTGCATGGAGGAGAACCCGTACCACCCGCTGTTGCCTCTCTTGGACGGTCTGAGCGAGGCCCTAGAGAGCCAGGAGGAGGGCCCTGTGGGTCTGGCCCACCCTGGGGACCCGGCCGACACCCCCGTGGACCTGTGATTGTTAATCGGCCCATGCTGCCTTTTTTAAAATGTGTCTTGAATTCTTGCTTTTCATTAAAGGATGTTTTTGCATAAAGGCTTGTTTTGTCTTAACATTTTTGGGGGATTTTTGAAATGCATTAAAAAAAAAAGTTTTATAGTAGTTTAAAATAGGCGTCATAGATACTTGGACAACAACTCGGGTACGGCTAAAGCTTATGAGACACTTCAGTATTAATTCCCTAGGTTATGGGGTCAATTCATTATCTCATTTATTCCGTCACATGTGTACTCCGATACTGCTAGTAACTAGAATGTTTACAATTATTGTTTTGGTCCTAGTTTCTCGCCGTAGGAAATCCGTCTCGTGAGGAGATGGTATTATGGCTCTTTGAAGAGAGCCGGATCTTGAGGAGCCGTTCTTTTCAAAGAGCTGTTCAAAAGACTGGCTCATTAATTTTTAAGAAGCTAGCCTAGTGGTAACCCTTTTTATCTAGGAAATAATCACTGGGAGGAATGATAGGGTAAGATTTGGATCTGAATTATTCAGACTTAGAAATCAGATAGCTGAGTTTGATATATTTTAAATATTGATTATAATTTAGGAATCGATTTTAATGGATTTTAATGTCTGATGTGCATTCATTGTACACATTCCACAAGGTGGTGCTATATCCCTCTGCTTTGACACATCACTATTTTTGGATCTTTGTAAACAATGTGTCGAAGGGTAAATAAAGCTCTTTTCACTTGTTCATCATGTTCACCTTTTTAATTGTAGCACAATAAAAACTAAGCAGGCAATGAACAATGACCTTCCCTGCAAAAATATAATTAACAAAAAAAATATTAAAATAGACAAACTTTTACAAAACAAGTTTCTTTCAAGTATAACACTGCAGAGGACTCCTGGGCCCTGTACCACGAAGCTCGCTTAGAGGGTTAGCGAGGTATGTTGAGCTCAAAGCCTGGGTTAGTTGTACCACGAAAGTCGATCTTTTTTAGCGTCGCTGTATCACCATGGTGACTTATGCTCGCAACCAAACCTGGTCGGGAGCAGTTTTTCGGCTTGTCTAGCCGGAGATCGGCTACTTAAATCGGCGTGCGCAGCTTCCTAGCCCCTCCTCTGACAATGGCGTCACCATTTGTGGGTGTTCCCGTGGACCTCGGCGCACTTCTCGTACAGGCGTCTCTCCGGAGACAGAGGGTTTTACGGGACAGAACCGATCCCTTGGCATTGTCCGACGATATTCAGATTTCAGACTTTATTGTCATTGTGCAAACAACAAAATTGGGGTTCTTCATGAGAGATACAGATTCTCATCAGAGGGTGTTCGTTATTTGATCGTCCTTTTGGACCTTATGTAGACAATGGTTACTGTTGCGCATTGCGTCTCCGTGACAGAGTGCTAGAGTGGAGGTAGCGCGTCAGTCTTGAATTTCTGCGCGGGGGGTTCGACTCCCAAGTGATAATTTTTTTTTCACATTCTCATGCATATGGAATACTTATTCACTAAAGCTTATGGAATTATATTTTTGTGCTTATTTCGAACTTGAACCCATATTTTCAAGGCCGTGCTGGCACCAAATCTATGGGGGTAAAATGCATGATGATAGACCGGCGAATTTGAACCCCGGTCGCTGGCGTTCGGGTCTTATACAAATCCACTACGCAACAGCCGCTACCTCACAGCGGTTGAAAACATGCTATACATTTCTTACATAGGGTGGATTTAAAGTGAATTCCCTAAATGATAGAATAAGGCAGTATGGACGTTGCTTATGCATTTTTAAATCATCATCATTCTATTTGGATTAATGGCGAACAATTCTGCATTTGGCATAGTTATTTTATAGACATTATGCAGAATCTTTTCACTTATACGCATATAGACTGCTTGATCTATCGTAAAGGTGAGAAAAATGACGCAAAAAACGCCCCTTTCATGTGAACCCGCACTGAACCTAAAGCGGAAAACATGGTTCAACTAATTGAATCTAAAGTGAGCTTCGTGGTACCATTTAACTCTGATTGCGAGTTGCGGCTCTGTCGAGCCAGGTTTTCCCAAGAAAGCCTGGGTATGTTCAGCGAGCTTCGTGGTATACCCCCCTGAACTGTCCTTTGTAACATTAGTGCAAATCTTAGTAAACAATATTTTTACAGAGAGATGCTGCTGCGCTTTCTTTGGCTCATAGTTGCAGTACTCTGCCTCTCCCGTGGAACAAACAAACGCGTGGCACGCTCTCCTTCTCAGTGGAGTAGGACGAGGAGCTTGATGTGAGCGTGATAGCGATAAAAAAAAAAAAGAACGAAAAAGAAAACGAACGGCTCACCACTGCGACTCGGTCCCCATCATGTTAAAGAGCCGTTCAAAAGATTCGGTTCGTTCGTGAACGTCACAACTCTAGTCTCGTCTAGTTCGAAGCGAAGGCAGCGAAACATGGCAGCTCCTGGAACAAAGTCAAGATTATTCCGTTGTGTAAAAAGTATATTGTATGCATTACTATTTATTACTATATCAATCCTTACTATAGCCACTTTGAGGACCTTTTCTCTAAATGTCAACGTTGGACTTCAACTCGCCGACTGGGAAAAGACAAACCAAATCCGATTTGACATTAGCCAGCGCCAGAGAGAAGAGGTTTTTACGAATTTTAAAGGTGCTATTGTCTTTCCACTGTTCAAAAACGTGTCACATTTGATCAGATAATCTAAAGCATTGACCACAGTATCGGTGACAGCTGACAGCGTGTTGTTTGTACAGAGGCTATCCGGATCCCCACAGTTTCCTACTCGCCGACAGACATCAACGCCACCGCGCTTCATGAATTCAGCAGGCTATTACGGAAAGGTAGGTTTACAACAACAGACCACATTATTAAAATAGTCTTAAACTAAGTGGTCCACTGCGGAGCATTTGTCCATTTATTCTGGAGGCTGAAATGTTCCTATAATTTTTTTCCTATGATATTTGTATTGCATCTTTTTGACTGTCTTGTCAGCTTTCCCAACAGTGTTCAGTTCAAGCCTGGTTCAACATGAGGTGGTGGCCGACTACAGCCACCTGTTCACGGTGCAGGGCTCACAGCCTGACCTGGTCCCCTACATGCTGCTGGCCCATATCGATGTGGTGCCTGCCTCAGAGTCTGATGGCTGGGACGCTCCTCCATTCTCTGCTAAAGAAATAGACAACTTCATCTACGGTAGAGGGACCCTTGACGACAAGGAGTGTGTGATGGTGAGAGGTTGATAGTGTTCTTTTTCCCCAATACAATATGGCTATATGTGGCTAGCTACACATAACCTTATTCGACAAAATTGTTAAGAGAATCGTTGACATAATGAAGACATATGTATCTTACATGTAGGGCATTTAGCAGACGCTTTTATTCAAAGCGACTTACAGTAATAGGTACATTTGTCAGAAGAGAAACAACATTTATCACTGTCGATACAGTAAGGATGGTCAGAGAACAAGTACCAAGCACTTACAATTTCTGGGTTAACGCATTCCAACGAACTGACATAACGTAATTTGATACAGATCTGTATCCAACAGATAGCTAGGATAAGATGTTATACTTCGCTACGTGCTATTTTTTTACAACTTACAATAAGTTTGTAAGCGGGTGTTTTTAGGAGAATAAGGGATGAGGGGCGGTGGGGGGTAAGGAGGGAGGCTATGCAGAGGAGCAGGCAGACAAGTTCTTCTAGTTAGTTTATTTTCTCACCAGCAGCAAGTTCAAATGCATCTCCCTCTTCGTGATAAAAATGTAACTAATGTATAATAAATAAATGTATATGTTGTCCCCAGGGTATTTTACAGGCTCTGGAGTATTTACTCTTGAAAGGCTACAGACCACAGAGAGGATTTTACATTGGGCTTGGACATGATGAAGAAGTATGATGAGTTACACTTGCATCTTTCATTAAAAAAAAAGATAGTTTATGATACAGAATTTTCGGACTAAATGAATGATGTCCAACTGTCAATTGATTGTTTTGCTCTCGTCTCTTTCTACCATGGGAACGCTGCACTCTGACAGGTGTCGGGTTTGAACGGGGCTTTGAACATTGTGCGGTTGCTGAAGCAGCGCAACGTTCATCTGTCCTTCCTCCTGGATGAGGGACTACTGGTGGTAGATGGAGTCATGAAGGGTCTCGATGGACCCGCCGCTCTGTAAGAGGCACCACACCACCATCGGTCTGCTGTGAGAACCGTCAAACACATTCCAGAAGAACACATCCAAATGCATGCATATGTGATGCTTTTGGCCTTGTATGTTTTTTGTTGTAGAATAGGGGTGAGTGAGAAGGGCAGTGCCACTGTAAAGCTCAGTGTGACCAGCGCCCCGGGTCACTCCTCGATGCCTCCAAGAGAGAGTAGCATTGGTATTCTGGCTGCAGCCGTCAAAAGGTACTGAGTAAAGGGTCCACTCCTTTCATATATTTATTATTTTTGTTTTTCACAATGCGGTATCAAGATAATTCCATTAGTCGAGTCACACAGACACTACAAAGCCTGCTAATCATGGTGTTTCTCGTAGGCTGGAGGACAATCCCATGCCCATGTTGTTTGGCCAGGGCCCTGAGCGGGGTACATTTGAACACCTGGCCCACAAGGTGAGGCGGTTTAGCCGCGAGTCCCCTGGCTGACCCGTAGGCCATTTTTTATATGCTTTTAAATCAACCCCCTTTCAGGGATGTGCTTGCTAAGTACAACGTGCTTCTTTTTCAGTTCATTTTCCCGATACGTTTTTTGGCATCGAACCTGTGGCTGTTTGCACCGATTGTTGGCAGGTAATCCAATGGCTCAAGCAGCAAGCGTCCTTCAGGTACGATACCCACTATGACGTTTGCACAACAATAAATAATGAGCATGGTCTACTTTGCAGACTATTGGCGTTAAAACCCGAAACCAATGCTTTTTCGAGGACTACCACTGCGGTCACCATGTTTAATGCTGGGGTGAAGGTAGATGAAGAGAATGATGACATGCCTCACGGTGACGATTTGTTTGAGAATTCATATGATGGCGAGTATAACTTCTATTCCACCTGCCAGGTTAACGTGCTCCCTTCTGTTGCTGAAGCCTATGTCAATTTCCGGATCCATTCGGCTCAGTCATTACAAGAGGTAAGTTAAAAAAATATATATATTTTTCCATTCTTTTGTATTTATAATATGTCGTTTTATCTAGTGATATTCTATACCACCCCCACTTGGAAGGGGTTCCTGCCCTTTACCCCACAGAGCAATAAGTAAAGTTTATTTGAGTATCCTGCAAGCTTTCTCCCAGATGTTCTACGCAGCTCTTTCTAGTTATGTATTTTTGGTCATTGTTTAGCAATTAATGTGAAAGGATTTATCATTTATCATTATCATCCATTTATCATTGAAAGACTTTGTTGTATTGGAAACTGTCCAAGCGGTTTTCATGCGAGACGTTGCGAATCAAAGTTATCATTAATGTTGTTAACGGTATATTACGTTGGTTTTGGATAACGACTCTTGTGTTAGGGGGACAGAATGAGGGGACCCAAACGCTCCACACAGGGAGGCGGAGTAAAAAGAAATGGGGTTTATTGGGACAGGGGTAACTGACTAGCCAGGGCTAGGCAAGCGATGGATGGACAGGCAAGGGTTTGTTAACCGGCAGGCAGGCAGTCAGGCAGACAAGGGCTCGGCGACAGGCGGGTAGTCAGGCAGGCAAGGGTTCGACAACAGCTAAGCAGGGTGACGGACGGAGAACTAAAGGAGAGGGAAAAGGGTTACTAGGAGGAACAGGGAAAACAAGCAGATCTTTGCAAAACGCTGATACTGACTGGGTAGTTGTAAACGACGAACTGGCGCCGGCTGAAGTAGGGAGTGGAGAGTGGAGATTGATGCAGGTGTATCGGGAGAATGAGGGGAAGTGGAGTCAAGCGACCACTAGATGGGAGTATTGGACAGCGTAGCAGGAGGCGGCGTAACATTTTGAGTCCTCCATATAGCCAAGTATTGGCAACCAAAAATCACAAGACACATTCTGATTCTGTCCTGTATGCTCAGTTCATGTAGACTTTTGGGATTTTGTAGGTTCTGGACCTGGTTGATTCAACAGTAGGGGACCAGCGTGTGAAGGTGGAGGTGGTGGATGGCTTTGACCCGCTGCCCGTCAGCTCCTACAGTGAGACCTCATATGGCTTTCAGATCATCAAGAAGAGCATACTGGATGTATTCCCACAACTAACAGTTGCGCCTGGTAGGAAAAATCAACGTATCATCTACCTAAAGGCACTCAATTTCAGTTTCACATATAACATCAATGTATTAGGTCAAACACATCATGTCAGCGTCCCAAAAGTCTGGGAATTGTACCACATTAGCAAAAACCAAGTTAAAATATGCCGTAACAACAAGGCACATGACCTTGGTAAGTTGTTGTGTCTTGTCTTGTTGGCAAGCTGTCTTGCTCTGTCTCATGTAAAAAGTCCACCCTAAGACCTGTGATATGTTTCCCAGGTATCTGTGTAGCCAACACAGACAGTCGTCACTTCAAAGATCTGGTCGCCGATATTTATCGCTTTATTCCGATCTGGGCTAAAGCAGGGGATGCTCAGAGGTAAGTGCTCTCTCGTGAGATCTGGCTGAAGCCGCATTGTAGCGTTGATAAATGTAACGGCAGAAACAAACCAGCTCCTTTTATTCTCAGGATTCACGGCATCAATGAGAGAATATCCAAAAAAAACTATGAGGACATAGTAGGATTTTACTTCACTTTGATTCAAAACTGTGACGTTAAGGAGCTACCGGAAACTCACAGTGGGGTTCATGAGTTCTGATGGACATGGTTTGCTATGGGAACGTTTGCTATCAGAATGTGCACAATACTGCTAGGAATATTTCTTCATTTTTTATTGTGACATTTTGTGGTGAAAATATTGTGTTGCATTTGCTCTGCTGTGATGGTTTAGCATGAGACCTTGTCAGAAAGTTGCAAATACATTGGTTATTGATCTTACATGTCGACACAAAATGCATTTCATGCCTTGTGCAATATGATACCAAATGATTTCACTCTGTGGTACTTTATTCTGATTCTAAGTAAGCTATTTCCTTGAGTCATTAAGCAGAGTCAATAAGCTATTTTCTTGAGTCATTTTATTTGGAAATTGACCTCAAGAAAATGTATTTTATTCAACCAATATAATAACAGTATAAAAAGAGTTAAATTGTTTACACACAGGAATTTTAAGCCTTCCTCATTCTTGATGCTGATTTATAGCCTTACCTCATGTTGCACATAATAATGAATGCTTTTACCTTTTCACTTCATTTTGTAAGCTGTGAATTGTTTTTTCTAATGCACTGAAAATGAACAGCTATGGCAAGAGCATGCCGACTAATAAATGAATGAAATGAAGCCATGCCTTAAACTCTTTATTTTATTATTGTTTAAACAGTTGGTACAATACATTGGCAGACTGCTGGAAAGGACTTTGCTTCAGGGCCAGTCACAGCATTTACAACCTCCTCTGAAGACCAAGCCCTGAGGGCAGTTCTGAACCCAGGTAATGTCATTAGCACAGCTGTAGAATGACCCTGGGGCGTCAGGCTTAACGTACAGTCCACCTGGTTTACCAGAACAGAAATCATCTGTAGGTCCCCTTGCGGGAGGTCCCCTAGTGGGCCCCCTTGCAGAGGGTCCCCGTGCAGTGGGTTGCCTTGCGGGGGGTCCCCTAGTGGGTTGTGGAGAGGCGTTTGTAGGTAGAAGGGTGGGATCTGAATTAAAAATAATTGTTTTGTATTTAATATTCAAATAAAACATAAATTCTATTATGACACTAAATACATATGAATGTGTTACCTGAATGCAAGACAGAGCGCAGGTAGCTGATCAAGGAGTAGTTTCCTTGTCTGCAGAATTCTCCTTTGAAGTCATCCAGATCTAGAGCCCAGATGAACGTCCCTCCAAAGCCATTGGCTTTTAGGTACTGGACCTTGGCAAAACGAAAAAATAATATTACTAATTGTCAATTACTGGTGGTAAAAAGGGGACCTCTTAAATTATATAATATACAGCGTGGTAGTCTAGAGAGGGGTCATAGATAGATTGAACAGAGCATTACTTTGCTCCCAAAGCTGTCCTTGTTGTCATATCCGACCCACTCCGCTCCTTTGGTGGCATATGGAACCTGCTGATCATCTAGCCACCGGACCGCACCTTGCTGGATAAAAGTGCAAATCTAAAAAAAAAAAAGTTAAAGAACGTCATACAAAACACTTTTCTAAGCTGATCAAATGAATGTAGGTTGTATACACCGCATCCACAGGAAATGCTTTATTTCCTGGTTGGATATTCTATCCATCCAACTGTACCTCATAGTAAGACCAGAAGCCAGCCTCTCTTGTGTAAGGGCCTGCAGCAGCGGGCCCGTTGGCTGGGGCTCCGGACTCACTGAGTGGAGACGACAGGTGGAAGGCTCGGCCGTAGGTAGCCAGACCCAAATTCAGTTTGGCTGCAGGCGCTCCCTGGTCCCGCCAGTACTTCATGGCAAAGTCCTGTCGGAGAAAAGCAAACACGGCTTAGAGATAGTGAGGATGCGTCAAAGTGCAGGGATACATGTATGCAGACAATGTTACACTTACTGTGTTGAACTGAGCAGCTTTTCCTGTCTCATGCGTCCCCTTGTACAGCGGGCTTTGATGTGCTACTTTGCTCTCCCCACTAGTATGAAAGTCATAGGTCATAACGTTGATGAAGTCCAAGTACCTTAAAAAATAAAGCAATTGAAGACCCATTAATTTCACCACATAGCCTTTTCTTTTAAGGGGAAATATTTTCAAGGAAGATAAAGGGTTTATCTATAGACCCTTTATTTCCCCTTAAATCCCTTTCTTACTCTTTATATACCTCGAGATCTCTGCTATTTCATATCCACCATCAATTGTATCTTTCCCAGCAGCTACAGCAGCAGTAAGCATCAGTCTGGGACGGCCTGTGGCTGTTGCCTCTGCTTCATAAGCCTCCATTAGTTCCTGAACAAACCAAAGGACTTTTTGGCATGATTGAAATGAACATTGTTTATTGCGATGGTGGGCCAAATGCTAGGCGGATAGAGGATCCTCAGTTGTTGCGTTATCCCGGTCTACCGCAACGCCATTTCCTATGAGACGTTTACGCCAGTTGATTGTCCCTGGACCGAAATCATTAAGGCCCAGACAAGAATAACCACAACTAAGACAAGGAGAATAAATAAAAACTAGAAAATTAATTTACTGCAGAAAATGTGGTGAGTGCTGTATTGCAAACTAAGGTTGAAAATATGTTTTAAAGGGGACATATCCCCAGGTGTGAGTGTGATAAGCCGTTTGAAGCCGTTTTGGAAATCTGCCTCTTCTGATATCACATGTGGGCGTGTTCACCTAGATGTGTGCTGGATAGATCAGTCCACCAGCCTAACCAGTGGACTGTAGCAAACGTTGCTCATCTATCTGTCATACATCTAGGTGGACATGCCCACTTGTGATATAAGAAGAGGCAGATTTTCAAAACAGCTTGTAACGGCTAATCATGCTCACACCTGGTGGTATAATCTCTCCCGCCCTCTCTCACACCAGTAACCCTCATTTGCATCCCTCCTTCCTCAGGCTTCTGTTCCGGCGTTCAGGCGTGAATGTGACCGCCTGGGGAGGAGGTTACCCATAAGGTGCGTTGGATCTAACCTTGCAGAGCAGTGTAAACCTGTGCTTGTCCTCCGCGGGGCTTCCCCTGGCTCCAGGGTATTCCCAGTCTAGATCCAGTCCGTCAAACCCGTGTAGTCTCAGCATGCTGATGGAGGACTGGATGAACGTGCCTCTACTGGCGGGCGTCGCCACCATCTTTGTAAACCTTTTGAACAAATATGAGAAATTATGCTCTGAAGTCGGAAGAGATGCTTGCTCTAAAAGAACTAAAATACACATGGTAATAAATATAAACCATCTCACTTTGCTGAGCCAAAATTCCATCCTCCAACGGCTAACAGTGTCTTCAAGAGGGGATTCCTAAACAAACACACAAATAAGTAGGCGATTGTGTTTGGTGTAAAAAATCAAGGGTTCCTGATTGCCCTGGAAGTGAAGCTCACCTTTCTTTGAGCGCGTTGAAGGATTTGTAGAGTACCTCGTCATTCCATTCAACAGTAGCGAGCTCGTTAGCATCGTTTATACCAGCAAAGGCATAAATCAGGTGCGTGCACAGATTTGGGTCTACATCAGAAGGAAGGAACTTCCCAGCACCAGTTCTGTACTGGGACCAGTTGGTGAAGTAGCACCCTAGTCTAGAAGAAGAGACTTGGACAACAATAACATGAAAAGTCATAGTTTACCATTGATCTGTGTTGATTAGTTCAGTAATCCAAATAGATGTCAGAAATGTTGACATTCATCAGAAAACCATAGTGTTATGTGGTATATGGTATTGATATTTCTGAACTCACCCACGCTGCCCAGGGCAAAGCAAACACCTTCAAACAAAGATTATTTTTGGTTCAAATTGAGCTGCAGACAAAACCCAGGTTCTCTTATTATTGTTAATTTAAGGAAAAGGGTTACCTGCTAGTAGATGTAGATTGTTCATGATGTGGCCAGACTTGTGAACGAGTCAACTTGCAAAATAAGTGAACTAGAGAGAATAAGCTTAGATTGTGGATGAGACAAAATAAACAAGACACAAATCATTAACTACATGGGACCTGTCTCTTGGTTATTGAATCACTGCCAACCCCTCAGCCCTGATCAATTGTTGTTATAAAGCCTTGTCCAAAATATAATACAAATACCTACATACATATCAATTAAAAGGATGGTTTGCAGTTTATTTTGAACAATTGAATTTACTTGACACATTTATTATTGATAAGAACATGGTTAAAACATCCATACTTTGAGTTTTTTTATATTGCCTCATACTTAAATGTTTTACTATTTTATAGACAGCCAGGCAGTTGTATATTCAGGTAATGCCAGGAGATCACAGTAAAGAAAAGATCTCTGTGCATGGACTTTGATACAGACTACATGTCAGGCTTTCTGAAACAGACACCCTTGTGTGTGTGGCTGGTGGTGTGTTGCAATGTATTATTTAATTACAAGCTGAAAAGTACAAGCTACTGTTTCATTTTCCATGGATAAAACACATTGAGCTTGCATGTTTCTGTGTGTCCTTGTCTCACGTTTTTTTTCTAAAGTATGATGTTTATTGAATCAGAGCAGGTAAAGGGGTCAATAGAACAGTGTTTCAGTAGTACAACTCAAAGTAAAAATGTATTTGAAATCTTTATTTGAAAACATATTTAATAAAGACTAAGACCCGTTTTTAAAAGGGGGGGACATATTTGAATGGAGAATTACACAGAAATCACCAATCAACCATAAGTGAATATTGTGTTCCCCATCAAAACCTTCAAATAATTTTACATAATTTGCATTTGAAACTTCACAATTTTACATATTATGTAGTTCCTTGTTAAATAAGTAAACAGATATTGCACTTGGATAAGTGAGTTCGAGCCAAATCAGTTATTACACTTTTATCCAAAGCGACTTACAATGAGTATACTTGTGCTAAGAAGGTGATACAATATCTCTCTGTCGGTACAGTAAGGATGTTCACAGAACCAAGTGCAGAGCACAAAAAATCTCTAAGTTAACCCATTCCCCGTAGACTACAAAGATAGCTAGGATAAGATGCTACACAACTAAGTACTATAACTAAGTGCGATATACAAAAAGTGCGTACATTAAATGCCAGATATCAATGTTAGGTCCTAGGCCCAATTACAGCATTTGCAACTGTCCTTGAAGACAAGGCTGGCAGGACACTTGTGTGTATAAGTCATCCCATGGGAGCACTGGTAGAAGGACTTGACGTCATTATCATTGCTATAGAGGCCGTCTGGCTGGCCTGCACAGAACGCAGTGCTGGGAACAGGGGCGGAGGTGGTGGTGGTGGGGGGGTTGGGGTTGGGGGTGGTGGTGGTGGTGGGGGGATTGGGGGTTGCGTTGGAGGTGGTGGTGGTTGTGGGGATGGTTGTGGGGGTAGTGGTGGGGGTGGTGGTGGTGGTGGTGGGGGCAGCAGTGGCAGCAGCCGTAGTCTTAAGCGAGGCGTTACCGACGGGGCTAGCGGTGGTGCTGCTGTGAGTGACGTGTGGCTCTGAAGTCGGGACTGTTATCGCTGCAGTGGGAACGGGAAGTGGCCCATCTGGCAAGAAAAGGAACATTCAGCTCCTGTCGAAGATGCTTTGATTGTTATGTCTGTGAAGATGGAGTGTGGAGATGGGTGTTTACCTGAACTCAGAAGAGCGTGGAGGTGGCTCATCAGAGGGTATTTCCCCTGATTGCAGAACTGTCCTGAGAAATCATCTAGATCAAGAGCCCAAACGAACGCTCCTCCATAGTTGTTGGTTTTGAGGTACTCTACCTATGGAATAAAAATGAACAGTTTTAATATTGTCATGCCCAATTTGGCTATTTAAATATTGTTACACTACTTTAAATAGTAGAAAATAGATAGATTTAACAGAGCATTACTTTGCTCTTGAAGCTGTCCTTGTTGTCATATCCCAGCCACTCCGCTCCTTTGGTGGCATATGGAACCTGCTGATCATCTAGCCACCGGACCACACCTTGCTGGATAAAAGTGCAAATCTAAGAGAAAAGAACAACCACGTGTCAAGTGGGACGGTTCCCTGTATATTGTGTATTATGGTGGTTTGTTGTTGCACTCTTGGGTTCTAAGGCTATTGGTTGTGGTTTGTTGCTGTTTGCTTTGTCCCCTATTCATTCTGTTTTCCAGTTGTTTCTAGTACTGGGGAGCAGTGACATAATTGATTGGCCATCAAGAGCAATTGGCGTGCACCTGGGCCCGGGTGCCAACGCCCTATAAAAGCCTGCTTCCCCAGTCCTTACTGGGCGCTGTTCTTTTCATTCCCTATTGTTACGGCTGCGGAATGACGCCCCGCCCTCATGGGTAAAACCTTCAGTTAGTTACACGATTTCTATGCTAATGATCATGTGTTTTCCCCGCGTGTGATTGGCTGATCATTATGTTAATTTGGATGTGCCTTTCCCCGGACGAGATTGGCTGCTGCACCGGAGGGCCGAGGATCCGGGAGTTTAAAGGACGGGCGAGCTCATCATTCGGGGGAGCTGGCTTTGGACATGCAGCTCGCCATATTGGGTCGTGGAATGTTCATTCATTGTCTGATTGAGGCTTTAGTTTGTTCCACGGGAACTGGGCCAGAGAGTTTGTTTAGGGGTTATCGTACACTGACTTGCAGCTATATTTTGTTATACACACTAGACGCAGGGGTGCTGTTCCACCCTTGTATTTTGGGAGTTTCTTCTTGGTTGTGTTCGTTTCTTTGATTTGGACAGCACCCAATGGTCCTTTTCCTGTTGTAGTTTTGCCTCCTATGTTTGTTAAGTTGATTATCACTGTCTCAGGGCTAAATAAACGCTTTCAGTTAAACCAACTACATCTGGTTTTATGTTGCCACCCCTTCCCCTAGCGGGGGACGTAACACCTATTCAGCTCCCTAGCCATGCACACCTCAACACTTCTGTTGAAACAACCCACACACACGCATATAATCCACTCATGCATACACACTCCACACTACTGATTTACTGCCTTCCACATCCCATATTTTGAATCATGATGTGAACTCTTCAATTGGTTTATTTGATAAATACTTAATTTGTTTGGAAAACTGTTGTCTCCCATCTTTTTTGTTGTGTAGCCTGGCGCCCCTAGGCCAGGTGCATAACAAAATGGGGGCTCGACCGTTAGAATTAATTTGTTTGTGCAGTGAGTTTGGAGCGTCAATTTAGTCTCCCTCCTGTATTGGTTTGTGCCACACTGTGGTTTTGTGAAGGGAGTGATGTCGTTTGGAATTCCTTCCGGGGGATTCCTTCGTACCATTGTTTGGTCAACAGTCCGGTGAGTAGACAAAGCAATGTTACATGCTTGTTATTCAGACTTTGGGGAGATGCAGTTAATTGCTATGAGTTGAATTAATCTGTTTAGATTTGAGAAAAGTTTAGATTTGAGAAAAGTTGCCTGGCTTATTGCGAGGAACGTCATACCAAACACTTTTCTAAGCTGATCAAATGAATGTAGGTTGTATTACACCGCATCCACAGGAAATGCTTTATTTCCTGGTTGGATATCCTATCCATCCAACTGTACCTCATAGTAAGACCAGAAGCCAGCCTCTCTTGTGTAAGGGCCTGCAGCAGCGGGCCCGTTGGCTGGGGCTCCGGACTCACTGAGTGGAGACGACAGGTGGAAGGCTCGGCCGTAGGTAGCCAGACCTAAATTCAGTTTGGCTGCAGGCGCTCCCTGGTCCCGCCAGTACTTCATGGCAAAGTCCTGTCGGAGAAAAGCAAACACAGCTTAGAGATAGTGAGGATGCCTCAAAGTGCATTGATACATGTATGCAGACAATGTTACACTTACTGTGTTGAACTGAGCAGCTTTTCCTGTCTCATGCGTCCCCTTGTACAGCGGGCTTTGATGTGCTACTTTGCTCTCCGCACTAGTATGAAAGTCATAGGTCATAAGATTGATGAAGTCCAAGTACCTGAAAAATTAAAAAAAGGACCCATTAATTTCGCCACACAGAATTCTCTTTCAAGGAGAAATATCTTCAAGGAAAATAAAGGGTTTATACTTCGAGATCTGTGCTATTTCATATCCACCATCAATTGTATCTTTCCCAGCAGCTACAGCAGCAGTAAGCATCAGTCTGGGACGGCCTGTGGCTGTGGCCTCTGCTTCATAAGCCTCCATTAGTTCCTGAACAAACCAAAGGACTTCTTTACATGATTGATATAAACATCTTATCAGAGAGGCACAAAAAAAAACAGCGCTGCACAAACTGGACGTTCTTCACCATTCAGCTTTACGCTTTGCCACCAATGCTCCCTTTAATGCACACCACTGTGAACTTCTCAAACCGGTTGACTGGCCCTCCCTCCAAACCCGCCGACTCTGAAATTGGCTCCAGTTTATTTATAAGACACTCCTGGCCTGGGCAAGACTCCGTCTTACCTTTCCTCCCTTCTCCAACTAGAAGCACTTACCGCACAAGATCATCTGAGCTTATCAAACTCATCAACCCACTCACCAGGACTACCTTCGGCCGAAACTCCTTTCATTTTGCAGCAGCTTTTGACCGCAACAACATTCAAGAGTCTAGACATCCTCAAACTTATACGAAACAAATTTAGAAGGGAGGGGGCGCGGGAGCAATTCCAACCGTTCTCAATTGTGGAGGACAAGGGATTCAGAAGTTTCACACAGGCTCTCAATCCTATGTATGTTCCTCCAAGCAGGAAAACACTCACTCAAAAAATTATTCCAAGACTGTATGACGGTCGGAATTACAGCACGGCACCATTATAAAAGGTATACGTAAGCGGTAATATGAAGAGCCGTTTGGGAGCCGAAAGAGCCAGCTCTTGTTGGTGAGCCGTTCCAGCCGATTTTGCGACGTTGCGATTTGCAACTTCAACCTAACATCAACCAGTCACGGCTAATTTAGGGCGCTGTCGCAATTTTAACCAACCGCCGCAATTTTCCCGCAAATTTGACCAATCAGCGGCGTCGTCTTGAACTGACGTCGACCTACCGCCTTATTTCCGTGTTTACTACGATCAAGCGATTCAAGTATTTATGCAGCATATGCGCGTCCAAACAGTATCCTGGTATTCTACATGAAAGCGGGGGAAAACTATTTTGCACTGCATGCAACATTGGGGTGGAACTTAAGCATAAATCTTCCATTGATAAGCATTTTGCCACCGCGAAACATAACTAAAGAACTGCAGGCAGAAGGCAGATCACTATGACACAACCTTGAGACTTCGAAAATAGGGAGGATTCCCAAACTAAAGCGGGGGTCTGGGGGTCCCCCCCCATAACATTTTCAGCTTTAAAGTCATTGTTTCCCGCATTCTGGTGACTTTAAAATAATAAAACCAACAAAAAAATTAGTAAATTGAAACTTCAATTTTATGTTGAATACTTTCATTTAATTTACATTTCATGTCATTACAATTCATATTATTATTACGTATCAATAGAATTCATATCAGTAAATATCATGTTATTATTACATATCATTACATTTCATATCATTACATTTCATATTATTACATTTCATATTATTACATATCAATAGATTTCATTTCATTACATTTTACTGACGCTTTTATCTTAGTAACTTCCAATAAGTCTTATGTTATCACGCAAATACACTAGCTTCTAATAAACAAAACTACCAAGTAAGCTACTACATCATGTAAGTGCTACATGTAGGTTAACATGTAGGTTAACTCTTACCATCACTGCAAATGGGCTGTGAAATTAGCCTATCCCATGTATGCATAGTAAATAGAAAGCTTGGAACATTATCCTTATATGGATTGTTTTTATCATTTTCATTACGAAAAAATAAATGTTTATATGTTTCTAAGGGTATGTTAATGGATTACCTTTCAATATCTGTGCGGCTTTGGTCCTCCCACAGGCATACTTCTTTGCTACATCCGAGTCAGGAAACATGTCCCTTACTGACTTATTTATTTCGTCAGTAAAGCTCAGAGGAATATTATTCTTTGCCACCAACATTGCCATTTTTGTTTCGGCATATATGACTGCATCTGGTCTCCCTTTCCCCAGCAAACCAGCGATGCTTGGCTGAGACTCTGAAGCAGCTACTGTCTTCTTATGTTTGCCTGTATTGGCATGGTGTTTTATGTCCGTCCGACCGCCGTGCTCCACGGAAAAATCATCCATAGCCAGTACCTTTAAACCTTGTAGTAAGAAAAGCGAACTCCGATTTCCATTCATGATTGAATTTACAAGTGTATTTTTTTCTTTTCGGCTCCATTCTCATCTTCTTTGTCTTTTTAAATACTCTGAGGTTTATTCACGAGCGCGGGTAGAATAACGGAAGAAAGAATACTAGAGTAGCGTCAGAGAGACGTCTCTGATTGGTCGCGCCCGCTGTTACCACGGAGCGGCTCGCTCAAACAATATACTTTTCTGAAGAACAGGTTGTTGTGATGATAACGAAAGTGGGGAGAAAGGGAGACAAGATATCTTGTCAGAAATCAGGAGAATTGCGGGAGATTTTTAACAGCGGGAGGAAAACGGGAGAGGATAGTGAATATCGGGAGTCTCCCGGGAAAATCGGGAGGGTTGGCAAGTATGTGACACAGGCTGTTGCATCCAAGTCTACTCCTATGATGTCTCGCTGCAGCTTGTAGGACATGGACATCCAACGTCCAAGTGCTTTCACGTGATTCCACTTGCCACCCCCACTGACGTCACTGGCTAATCGCGCGGGAGAGTTCATTCTCTTCTCGCCTACTCGACTACTTCACCAAGATGACAACGATGGCAAGTAACTAAAATTAATGACTGAAACAACCTAATTGTGATTGCAAAAACATGCGTTTGTGAAATGTGTTTTTGATTGGTCCACTCCTTAAAGGCACCCAGTGCAACTTTATGTAAACATTCAATGAAAAATAAACATTCAATTTCTAGTCTTTTTTACACGTAAGTTTCAATAACTCCATACCATTACATATCGACATTCAAGGAGCAAAGATGAGACGTCGTTGTGTGGTGAGAACTGATAGAAAATCGTAAACAACAACAATCGCTGGTGGGGAGAAGCCATTTTTCCATTGACTGGAAGCCTGCTTCATTTATTGTAGGTTACAAAAAATAAAGAAAATGGCGGCATTGTTGTTGTTATCGATTTTGTATCAGTTCTCACCACACAACGACGTCTCATCTTTGCTGCTTAAATGTCGGTATGTAATGGTATGGAGTTATTGAAACTTACTACGTGTAAAAAAGACTAGAAATTGAATGTTTATTTTTAAGCCTCGAAAGTTGCACTGGGTGCCTTTTAAGCTAACGTATTTATCCACGATAGCAGACAATTTAAATAATAGTTATAATTACCTGCAACTTATTTATCTCAACGAAATTTCAAATAGTAAACTAGACACATACAAATATATATAAACGAAAAAATACGAAAATGAAATGGCTAAAGTTATTGTAAAATTCTGATGTAGTCGAGTACCAACAATCTACTCTCATTGCAGTCTTTGGAAGTTAATTCTGACTGTTATCTTCCACAGCAGGACATAACACATCACAGGAAGTGGTAGTGCTCCACTTTGTTGGAGAATCTCCATACTGAAGGGTAGTACTTCTGAAGCAGATGTGCTGTGAATTCCAATATTAACACAACCGTAACAATGACCTACAAAAACTGTGTGTGTGTGTGTGTGTGTGTGTGTGTGTGTGGGGGTCATTGCAGACGGTTTGCTCATTTCACGGAGGAGGGCAGAGAGATGGCAAGAGGAACTCTACCACCTATCTTCGGTATCCCGAGGTAGGCGCAAAGTGTCCGAAATGGAGGAGACATAATATTTGTCTTTTCTTTATTTTTTTTGTTTGTTTGAAGAGAAGAGCAGCAAATAAAATTGATAAGAATGGATACCAATTCCAAGAAACATATTATTTTAATCGAAATGAAATTATATATTGCTGGTTATTAAGCACACAATATACACCGTAAGAAAATCAAATTAGTTCCGTAAAATCATAGTTATTATATTTGGTCATCACGGGGGGGCCACAGGGGGGGCCAGGGACATGTCTAAAGGGGCACTGGCCCCTGTAGGCCCCCGTCTAGAATTGCCATTGATGGCCCGTGTTGTAGCAATGAAAAGCACCCTGCAAATTCGTAGGCTGTGTGTGTACTCGGGGCATATCCGTCTAGGAAGAATGGTCCATATTGAACCTCACCATGATTGAGAGCATGGTGAATCTCCACAATCCAAACCAAAACTCCAGGCAGGTTGTCAGCCCGACATCTAACCCAGGGTGCCGTCCATTTAAATTAATAAATTAGAATCAGTTAAGTTACTATCTATTGCTTAATAAGGGGAAAAAATTGTGATTTAGCTTATGGCGCACTTATGAAAGCCCTTGCGCAACATTATGAATTTTAAGAACTGGGTTTCAGTGGTTCCCCACATGCGTAAGATAATGTAATAACAGCGCTGTCTTTTCCTATGTTCGAAAGGAAGCACATTTTCATCTCTCCTTGCCCCGATGACGTTTTCCACAAAGGTTAAGTAATGGAGGCATAAAGGTTAGGAGATTTGACTATTCGTAGAGGAATTGGGACACAGCTAAGGAGTCTCACCCATGGTCACCACGTCCGCCATCTTGTCGTCACGTGACAGCACTTGGACGTTGGATGTCTGTCCTACAGGCTGCAGCGAGACCTTCCTCGTCAATTGCCAGCGCGGAAAGAATCACGAATCAATTATTCATGTTGCGATTTGCAACTTCAACGCAACATCAACCAGTCACGGCTAATTCAGGGCGCTGTCGCAATTTTAACCAACCGCCGCAATTTTCCCGCAAATTTGACCAATCAGCGGCGTCGTCTTGAACTGACATCGACCTACCGCCTTATTTCCGTGTTTACTACGATCAAGCGATTCAAGCATTTATGCAGCATATGCGCGTCCAAACAGTATCCTGGTATTCTACATGAAAGCGGGGGGAAATTATTTTGCACTGCATGCAACATTGGGGTGGAACTTAAGCATAAATGGGACCATTTCTCAGTGTTTTCGTTTTTTTAATCAATGTTTTTTTCAGTAATAACTTTATATTTAACATATTACTCGGGGAAAGTTGCAGTAATATCTTAATATTTAGCATCAGGAAAATCGCAACTTTTATCGCAACTTTCACTTCCTCTCGCACTGTGATTGCCACAAAAACCTAAAAAACACTGCAACTTTCATCGCAACTTTCTGGAAAAGCTCACGCAACATCAGGCATTTTAGGCCGCAACAATCTCAAAAAAGGCCCGCGAAATCCTGGAGGGACTACTAAATAGACCCCCTGCTCCTGTTGATTCACAGTTTCTCACTTGCAAACACCCTTCACACACTATATAACATTGACACATCTTAATTATTATTATTATTTGCACCCAGACACACGCATCTGCTCGCATACACACACGCACGCGTGCGCATGCTCGGACAGGCATGCACATGCACACATACACACACACCCATACAACCCTTTCATTTTGATGTTGTCTCCTATTTATTACACCCTGTCCAGACCTTTACGCCCGTCCCCTGACTAGTTTTAGTGCATTTGTGTTTTCTATGTTGTTTATGTACATAGGCTGTGTATTTGTATATCCGTTTTAGATTTGTCTAAATGAGTCATGCCTGTGTATAAAATAAAGGTTAAAAAAATAAATAAAATGCTAGGTGGATAGAGGATCCTCAGTTGTGGCGTTATCCCGGTCTACCCCAACGCCATTTCCTATGAGGTGTGTAAGCCAGTAAACCAATAAGGCCCAGACAAGAATAGCAACAACTTAGACAAGGAGAATAAATAATAATTAACATTGCACTACAGAGCTCACCGAATTTTCTGCTGAAAATTCGGTGAGCTCTGTAGTGCAATGTTAGGTTGAAAATATGTTTTAATAAAGCACATTTTGAACCGTAAATAAAGAAATTAGCATTTCTGATCAAGTTTGAAATGGTTGAATCAAGGGTGTGGGGGGGGTTAAGGTCTTGCGTGTGTCTGTGTGTGTGTTTTGAGGGTGTGCTGGGGGTCATAATTTCTGGTAACCAGGAAATTTCTTTCTTATTCTTTCACACATAGATAATCGAGATAAGCTCACAAAATAATAAGACTTATACCGTCAGTCCCAGTCTTTAACCATTCAGCGGAAAAAAGTTAACAGGCTGATTATAATTAAGGGGGCCAGTCAATGACATGCAGAAGTGTCATCAACACGGCCACTAAAGTGGTGTGAGAAATAGCGACTTTCTACTACTCACTCAAATATAAAAATTAAAATACTACCTCAGGGGTAGTATTAATCCGGAGATTTTCAGGGTACAAATGTCAGGATATGTTGTTCACACTACGGCCCGTCAGGAGAATAGCAGAAGAATATCACACAATTACACGTGTGTCTGAAAGCAGCTAGTGTGTGAGCATTTGATTACATTATAAAATGAGTCAATTTATTGGTTAAAGGGGTAATTGTTCAATGGAAAATGTAGTATACTATACATGCAAATAAATTATTCAAAAACTTTTAATGTTATTCAGGGCTCAAAGTGCATTGACATTTAAAATATGCATGTCAACTACTATTGGTTAGTTTAACATAATAATAACAAACAGCTGAAAATTTTGTTCATTTACAGAAGCAATTTACTGAATGAAACTAAGTGTACCAACAAAGGCAGCAACCTACCTAACTATAGTGAAATAAAGCACGGGCTTGTGTGGGGGAGGGGGAGAGGAAGAAGGGGGTGTTTGAGGGCAAGATTGCAGATTGTACATTGGCTACCTGACGTAAGAGTTTAAGATGTTTATTTTACTATTTTTGCCATAAGAATACGTCATTTTGATTAAACATCTCTTCAAGTGACCTGGCCAGGACAGACAGCAGTAGCCTACAGTCACATATAGCATACACATAAAACATTAGAAAAATAAAACTACTTAAATAGTCGGCAGGGGGAGGGGAGATATCAATATGGCAAGACCTTTCGGGAGGCTCAAGGAGGAAAAGGAATATTAAGTTTCAGCAACAAAGTGTAAATACATTTCGGGAGGCTCAAGGAGGAGAGTGTAATTACATTTTAGCAACAAATTGTAGTCTTGTGGTGAACTCTATAGACATAATTCACCATACTGTGTTATTGACATGTTTTCGTTCTGAGTTATAGGGACGCTGTATCTTTAAGATCACTTGACTGTGTGTTGATATGCCGGTCGGCGCAATGTTTGAATTTAAAGTTTTTTTTTATGATAAAATGAACGGCCTGCTGTTGCCTTGTCGACGTGAGAAATTGTCTCTTCACTTCTTTTATCGCATTTCTACAGTCTATAGAGAGAATGTCTAATCTGGGAGAGTTTGTCGACGGCGGGGCCGTTAAAACAGACGGAAGGGGGGAGGAGGGGAAATCAATATCGCAAGACAGTGCGGGATGCGGGATCGATCTTGCCATTGTCTTTCATCGTCTGCGTCCACACGCATGTGTGTGCAGTGTGTGTCTGCGCCTGCATGTGTGTGCCTGCATGTGTGTGTGATGTGTTTGTATGCGGTGTCCTGCGCTGCCTTTGTCTTGAAACGTCTGCGTCATGCTCGTGTGTGTGTGTGTATGCGGTGCGTGCGTGCGGTGTATGTGTGCGTTTGCGCGTGCTGTATGTGTGTGTGTGTGTGAGCTGCTGGCTGCTTGGCATATGCGCCCTGACCAACTTGTCCGAGTAACATGTTCGACAGGCCTGCTATTTTATAGAAGTAAGATCATATTTCCAATCGATCAATCATTTTAGCGCCTGTAATACAAGAAATACTGCAACTGTTTTGCTCTACATTCTGTTTCTTGGTTAAATATGTGAATGTGACCACCTGGGGAAAAGATAAGGTGCGTTGGATCTAACCTTGCAGAGCAGTGTAAACCTGTGCTTGTCCTCCGCGGGGCTTCCCCTCGCTCCAGGGTATTCCCAGTCTAGATCCAGTCCGTCAAACCCGTGTAGTCTCAGCATGCTGATGGAGGACTGGATGAACGTGCCTCTACTGGCGGGCGTCGCCACCATCTTTGTAAACCTGTTGAACAAATATGAGAAATTATGCTCTGAAATCGGAAGAGAAGCATTTTCTACAAGCATTGAAATGATACACATGGTAATAAATATAAACCATCTCACTTTGCTGTGCCGAAATTCCATCCTCCAACGGCTAACAGTGTCTTCAAGAGGGGATTCCTAAACAAACACACAAATAAGTTGGCGGTTGTGTTTGGTGTTAAAATCAAGGGTTCCTGATTGTCCTGGAAGTGAAGCTCACCTTTCTTTGAGCTTGTTGAAGGATTTGTAGAGCACCTCGTCATTCCATTCAACAGTAGCGAGCTCATTAGCATTGTTCATACCAGCAAAGGCATAAATCAGGTGCGTGCACAGATTTGGGTCTACATCAGAAGGAAGGAACTTTCCAGCACCAGGTCTGTACTGGGACCAGTTGGTGAAGTAGCACCCTAGTCTAGAAGAGGAGACTTGGACAACAATAACATGAAAAAACATAGTTTACCATTAAACTGTGTTGATGAGTTCAGTAATCAAAGTAGATGAACTTTTGACATTCATCAGACAACCTTGTACAGTGTTATGTAATATACGGTTTTGATATTTCTGAACTCACCCACGCTGCCCAGGGCAAAGCAAACACCTTCAAGCAAAGATTCAGTTTAAGGTTCAAATTGAACAACATTTTATGTTGAATTATTGTTAATTTAAGGAAAAGTGTTACCTGCTAGTAGATGTAGCTTGTTCATGATGTTGCCAGAGTTGTGAAAGAGTCAACTTTCAAAATAAGTGAACGGGAGAGAAATAGCTTGGATTTCGGTCGAGACAAAATTAACAAGACACAAATGCCCGGCCTTTATATACCCTGCCCTCCCCCAATAAAGAAAATACTTTACTAGGGCACGTCCACTTCTGCGTTCATTTGACGCGTTAAACCTATAGCTGATATGCAAAGAGGTATATCCCCTGCCCTGCCCTAGTAAGAAAATACTTACTAGGGCACGTCAACTGAACGCATGAAGTTGACAGCAATTATCAAAACAAAAAGCCCATTGGGGTCTTTGTTTTGATAATTGCTGAGCAGCAAATATTTGCACAGCAAATATTTGATGAATGCTTAGGCTCTTTCAAACTTCTAATTCTCAGCTGTGCAATCTTTTGTGTCAGGAGACACTGTGTGGAGGCATCAGTGACTCACTTTACATTTCGCACAATCATAGATTAGGAAGCATTTATGACCATGATGGCCAGCTCCTCTGTCAGCAGGTCAACCAAACCTGATCTTTGAAACAGCTTAAATTTGTTCCTCCAAAATACAATGCCATATCCAGGCCAGCAGGTTCTGCCTCATCATTCACTGAATCATCATCATCGTCTTCAGGGCTGTCCGGTTCCGGGCGACTGACTGGGTCCCATAAACTGCTTTGTGATGGTATGGTTGTTACACTTGAAAAGTACCTGCAAAGATAGTTTTTGAAGCCTTCTCTTCCCACCCAAAGTCTTCTGAGTTATGAGTTGGTCGTCGGTAAAGTGCTACATACCTTTGAGTGGCTTGTGATAGTGTAATGTTCCCGGTGTTCTGCAAATCTATGCTCCCGTGCCCAATTTTGCTACAGTATCATGACTCGATAGCAGAGTCTATCAAATCATGCTGACCTATAAAAAATCCTTCCTTATCGAACCCTATTCGGTAGCGTATTTGATCTGCAGTCCCAATTGCCTCCATCAAACGATGCTCCCATACAGAAACATGTTATTTTACACCACTACTCACCCAATGTACACAGCACATTTTGATGCTGTATTATAACTTATTTGTTGAATGTTCAAAGTATGAAATAAAAAATGTAATGGTGGACTCGTACACCATCAAACAATAAAGGGAGTCAAACAGATTTACATTTTTATCAAAAAGGTAATTTATTTGAAATGGTACAAAACAAGGGGAAAAATAAATGTCTCGATTATGTCTCGACATAATGGCTGTTATTCAAAACCTCAATGGAGAATATGAATGGGATTTTTTACTTCCGGAACCACATTGGACTCCTCTTGTGTCTCCCACGCCTGTTCCGCAATTACTTAGCATACACTTATCTTCCCAGCCTGTAATCCCATTATATTACAATGTAAAGACATATCAACATCACAGTAAAAATAAATTACATCATAAACACCTTAATCATTACAGTGTAAAGAAGTTACATCTTAAACATCTCAATCATTACAGTGTGAAGAAGTTACATCTTAAACATCTCAATCATTACAGTGTGAAGAAATTAGAACTTAAACATCTCAATCATTACATTGTGAAGAAGTTGCATATTAAACAATAGTTATATCCTACGTGCGGTAGAGAAATAATCTGGGATTATAATCCATGTCACCTTGTTCATTAACCTGATCTTAAACAGACATGATTTAGCACATGTGTTTAAGGGATGAGCCTTGTGTAACCAATTCTGTTGAAACAATAAAACATGCGTTAAAGAAATTCACAACAATATCATTGTATGTGTCTGTTGTGTACATTCATAAAGCTAGCAGTGTCTGACTCTAGTATTGACTCGTTAACGCTAACCTCTAAATTAGAGATGGTACCATGAGACAGGCAGACTGCAGGAGGGCCTTTCTTCCTTTGGACACCCTCCTCGTCTCCCCCTCTCATGGTGACCTGAGCCAGACGTCCCTCTGAGGGGCCACTTATACACAAACGTCTAAGGTTTAGCTTTATTTTGACAATATTTACCTTATATATTTATCTACCCATATACTTAACCTTAACATCTAAGTGACCTGAGAGATAGAATGATGTCATTGACCAAAGAGGGATAACTGTCTCATGCCCCTTTCACACCGCCGCAAAATCGGGGCCGGTTCCGGGCTAGTTCGGAGCTAGGGCCAGGGCTTTGGTTTCAAACCGCCAAAGAACCGGCTCCGGCTCCTAAAAACCGGTTCAACTCTGGCCCCACTTTAGAGCTGGGCTAGAACGAGAACCGCTTTTATGCAGGGGGCAGGGGGCGGGGTTATCCCAGGAAGACCAACGAAGGGCGGCATTTTTAAATCACCGAAGTGAACGATGGACGCTAAGACAAAATCACAGTGGACCGTGGAGGAGACAACCTGTCTCCTTGGATTTTGGTCTTCTGCCGAGGTCCAGAAAAAGTTCCACCATTGTTCTTGTTGTTTGAAACTGCGAGTGTTGCTGGTAAAGCGGAGACGTAAGCAAACGTTTGCAGTGACGTCATGACGTTGCTCTCGCCGGCTCCGTGGCTGGCTCTCGCCGGTGTGAAACCAACCGGTTCTTAACTGGGGTAAGGCTGGAACCAGTTTGGAACTGGCCCTAGCACCAGCCCGGAACTGGCTCTCGGTTCTTTTTGGTGTGAAAGCGGCATCAGAGGTCTCCGGTCACCCTAGTGATGTCTGATCTACTAAAAACCATAAGGGGTCTGACCAGAAGACTATCAGGAGGTGTTCTGAATGACAAAGGGAATCCCCTGGAACAGGGCCCCGTTAACTCGGCTTCTTTCCACACTGGTATCAAACATATGGGCAAGGTGTTCCCCATAGTTCCTTAAAGCCTCAATAATTTTCTCCCATAGGACCTGTCTCTTTGTTATTAAATCATTGCAAATCACTCAGCCCTGATCAATTGTTGTTATGAGGCATTTTCCAAAATAGAATACAAAAAGGCTACATGCATATCAGTTAAAAGGAGGGTATTATTTTTTGAATGATTTAATTTACTTAACACATTTATTGATAAGAATGAAAGTAGTATATATACATTTTTAATATCACCTGATAGTTAAATTGAGCTGTTTCACTATTTTAAAGACTGCCAGGTAGTTCTATATTCAGGTAATGCCAAGAGATCACAATAGAGAAAAGATCTCTGTGAATGGACTTTAATACATACTACATGTCAGGCTTTCTAAAACAGACACCCTTGTGTGTGTGGCTGGTGGTGTGTTGCAATGTATTATTCAATTACAAGCTGAACAATACAAGTAACTGATTCATTTTCCATGGATAAAACACATTGAGCTTGCTTTGGTCTGTATTTCCTTGTCTCACGTTTGTATTCTAAAGTATGATGTTTAAAGGAGGCATATTAGTAAACATAGTATATGAGTTCCAGAAAACATGTTTTTGAAGCTGTTTGCTGGAAATAGCTTTCAGGAAAAAAATCTCTCCTACCGCTGTTCCTCTCTGGTTCAGTCCCTTCAGAATACGCTGTTTCTTGTGTCTGCCCCCTTCCTACGTAGGAGGGGGCGCCGAAAACTGACTTGCTTGTAGGCGGGGTACTTTCAGAAATGCATATCTCACTCAGAAAAATCATGTACAGACATTTTTTTCATACAAGTTTGTATGAGCGTCAGAGCCCCAGATAAAACAACACCCCAAATCCCAGGAAAAGTGATGTTTTCATAATTTGTTCCCTTTAATGAATCACAGCAGTTAAAGAGGTTAATGGAACAGTGAAGTAGTACAACTCGGAGCAAAAATATATTTGAAATCCTATTTAATAAAGGCTAAGACACATTTTTAAAAGGGGGGACATTTTTTAATGGCGAAATAAAAAGAATTCACAAATCACCAGCAAGAGAAAATTATGTTCCCCTTGACATCCCTCAAATAGTCGTACAGATAATTTGTACAGATAAAGTACATTTGTCATAAGAAGCTGATACAATATCTCTCGGTACAGTAAGGATGTTCACAGAACCAAGTGCAGGGCACAAAAAATCGCTAGGTTAACCCATTCCCCGTAGACTACAAAGATAGCTAGGATAAGATGCTACACAACACAACTAAGAACTATAACTAAGAGCGAAACACAATAAGTGCGTATGTTAAGTGCCAGTTATCAATGTTAATTCCTAGGCCCAATTACAGCATTTGCAACTGTCCTTGAAGACAAGGCTGGCAGGACACTTGTGTGTATAAGTCATCCCATAGGAGCACTGGTAGAAGGACTTGACGTCATTATCATTGCTATAGAAGCCGTCTGGCTTGCCTGCACAGAACGCAGCGCTGGGAACAGGGGCGTTGGTGGTGATGGGGGTGGTTGTGGTGGTGGTGGTGGTAGGGGTGGTGGTGGGGGTGGTGGTGGTGGTGGGGGCAGCAGTGGCAGCAGCCGTAGTCTTAAGCGAGGCGTTACCGACGGGGCTAGCGGTGGTGCTGCTGTGAGTGACGTGTGGCTCTGAAGTCGGGACTGTTATCGCTGCAGTGGGAACGGGAAGTGGCCCATCTGGCAAGAAAAGGAACATTCAGCTCCTGTCGAAGATGCTTTGATTGTTATGTCTGTGAAGGTGGAGTGTGGAGATGGGTGTTTACCTGAATTCAGAAGAGCGTGGAGGTGGCTCATCAGAGGGTATTTCCCCTGATTGCAGAACTGTCCTGAGAAATCATCTAGATCAAGAGCCCAAACGAACGCTCCTCCATAGTTGTTGGTTTTGAGGTACTCTACCTATGGAATAAAAATAAACAGTTTTAATATTGTCATGCCCATTTTGGCTATTTAAATATTGTTACACTACTTTAAATAGTAGAAAATAGATAGATTTAACAGAGCATTACTTTGCTCTTGAAGCTGTCCTTGTTGTCATATCCGACCCACTCCGCTCCTTTGGTGGCATATGGAACCTGCTGATCATCTAGCCACCGGACCGCACCTTGCTGGATAAAAGTGCAAATCTAAAAGAAAAGAACAACAACTTGTCAAGCATATTGCGAGGAACGTCATACCAAACACTTTTCTAAGCTGATCAAATGAATGTAGGTTGTATACACCGCATCCACAGGAAATGCTTTATTTCCTGGTTGGATATCCTATCCATCCAACTGTACCTCATAGTAAGACCAGAAGCCAGCGTCTCTTGTGTAAGGGCCTGCAGCAGCGGGCCCGTTGGCTGGGGCTCCGGACTCACTGAGTGGAGACGACAGGTGGAAGGCTCGGCCGTAGGTAGCCAGACCCAAATTCAGTTTGGCTGCAGGCGCTCCCTGGTCCCGCCAGTACTTCATGGCAAAGTCCTGTCGGGGAAAAACAAACACGGCTTAGAGATAGTGAGGATGCGTCAAAGTGCAGGGATACATGTATTCAGTCAATGTTACACTTACTGTGTTGAACTGAGCAGCTTTTCCTGTCTCATGCGTCCCCTTGTACAGCGGGCTTTGATGTGCTACTTTGCTCTCCCCACTAGTATGAAAGTCATAGGTCATAAGATTGATGAAGTCCAAGTACCTGAAAAATTAAAAAAAGGACCCATTAATTTCCATTCTCTTTCAAGGGGAAATGTCTTCAAGGAAAATAAAGGGTTTATACTTCGAGATCTCTGCTATCTCATATCCACCATCAATTTTATCTTTCCCAGCAGCTACAGCAGCAGTAAGCATCAGTCTGGGACGGCCTGTGGCTGTTGCCTCTGCTTCATAAGCCTCCATTAGTTCCTGAACAAACCAAAGCACTTTTTTATATGATTGGAATACACATCTTGTCAGAGTGGGCCAAATGCTAGGCGGATAGAGGATCCTCAATTGTGGCATTATCCCGGTCTACTGCAACGCCATTTCCTATGAGGTGTGCAAGCCAGTTGACAGTCCCTGGAGCGAGAACATAAGGCCAAGACAAGAATAACAACAACTTAGATAAGGAGAATAAATAAAAACAAGAAAATGCACGAGTGCTGTAGTGCAAAGTGAGGTTGAAAATATGTTTAAATTAAGCACATTTTGAACCGTAAAGAAATAAATGAGCTGTTCTGATAAAGTTTGAAATGGTGGAATCAAGTCAGTATTACGGTTGTGTGTGTGTGTGTGTGAGTGTGTGTGTGTGTGTGTGTGTGTGTGTGTTTATGGGGGGGGGGGGCTCATCACTTGTAGCAACCAGGAAAAATGTTATTTACGTTACTATTTACGTTCACGATTAGTTAATCGAGATCAACTAACTATTAAAACTTGTACCGTTGTACTCCTTGGAGTCCCAGATTCATCTGACATTTATTTGATAGTATGACGGGAAAAAGATTGTTTACGATTGCATTTAGCTTCTACCTGAAGTACACCGGATATGTAAGAAGCAGCTAGCCTCTAGCCATATAAACGGGGGTCCCCACACACAAACGCCAGATCAATCCATGGAGACATGTAACAGAAATGAATATCCCTCTATCCAAAGTCCCTCCCTCTCTCGCCACTAAACCCAAGACCAAAAGTCCTGCCCTTTCTCTAGCAGTCACGCTCATTTGCATCCCTCCTTCCTCAGGCTTCTGTTCCGGCGTTCAGGCGTGAATGTGACCGCCTGGGGAGGAGGTTACCCATAAGGTGCGTTGGATCTAACCTTGCAGAGCAGTGTAAACCTGTGCTTGTCCTCCGCGGGGCTTCCCCTGGCTCCAGGGTATTCCCAGTCTAGATCCAGTCCGTCAAACCCGTGTAGTCTCAGCATGCTGATGGAGGACTGGATGAACGTGCCTCTACTGGCGGGCGTCGCCACCATCTTTGTAAACCTTTTGAACAAATATGAGAAATTAGCTCTGAAGTCGGAATACAAAAACAAATACATACTCTACAAGCGTTGAAATGATACACATGGTAATAAATATAAACCATCTCACTTTGCTGTGCCGAGAATCCATCCTCCAACGGCTAACAGTGTCTTCAAGAGGGGATTCCTAAACAAACACACAAATAAGTAGGCAGTTGTGTTTGGTGTTAAAATCAAGGGTTCCTGATTGTCCTGGAAGTGAAGCTCACCTTTCTTTGAGTGCGTTGAAGGATTTGTAGAGCACCTTGTCATTCCATTCAACAGTAGCGAGCTCGTTAGCATTGTTTATACCAGCAAAGGCATAAGTCAGGTGCGTGCACAGATTTGGGTCTACATCAGAAGGAAGGAACTTCCCAGCACCAGTTCTGTACTGGGACCAGTTGGTGAAGTAGCACGCTAGTCTAGAAGAAGAGACTTGAACAACAATAACATGAAAGTCATAGTTTAACATTGATCTGTGTTGATTAGTTCAGTAATCAAAGTCGATGTAGTCAGAACTTTTGACATTCATAAGACAACCTTGTACAGTGTTATGTGATATATGGTTTTGATTTTTCTGAACTCACCCACGCTGCCCAGGGCAAAGCAAACACCTTCAAACAAAGATTCAGTTCAAGGTTAAAAGTGAAAAACCCATTTAATGTTGAATTATAGTTAATTTAAGGAAAATTGTTACCTGCTAATAGATGTAGCTTGTTCATGATGTTTCCAGAGTTATGAAGGAGTCAACTTTCAAAATAAATGAACTAGAGAAATAGCTTTGATTTCGGTCGAGACAAAATTAACAAGACACATATGCCCGGTTGTATATACCCTGCCCTCCCCTAATAAAGAAAATACTTTCATAAGGCACGTCCTCTTCTGCATTCACTTGTTTGGTTCAACCTACAGCGGTTGAAATACATAGAGGTATAGCCCCTGCCCTGCCCTAGTAAAGAAAATATTTCAGTGGGGCACGTCAACTGCAAGCATTCATTTGACAGCAATTATCAAAACAAAGAGCCAATTGGTGTCATTGTTTTGATAATTGCTGAGCTGCAAATATTTGATGAATGCTTATTCTCTTCCCCCCTTCTAATTCTCAGTTGTGTAATCGTTTGTGTCTGGAGCCACTGTGTGCAAACAATTGTGACTATTTGATGCTTTACACTCCGCACAATCATAGATCACTAAGCCTTTATGACCATGATGGCCATCTCCTCTGTCAGCAGGTCAGCCAAACCTGATCTTCGAGGATGCAGGCCAGCAGGCTCTGCATCATCATTCACTGATTCAACATCATCATCTTAAGGGTTGTCCTATCTTCCGGGCGATTCACTCAGTCCCTTAAACTGCTTTCGTGATGATATGATCGTTACACTTGAAAAATACTGGCAAAGATCCTTTTTGTAGCCTTCTCTTCCCGGTATAAGTTGGTCCTTGGTAAAGTGCCGGCTGCATACCTTTGAGTGGCTTGTGATAGTGTAATGTTCCCGGAGTTCTGCCAATTTATGCTCCCTTGCCCGATTTTGCTACTGTATAGCAGGACTCGATAGCAGTCTATCAAATTATGTTACCCTATAAATAAATCGAACTTATGTGTTTGGTAGCATATTTGATCTGTAGAGCCAATTGCCTCTATCAAACTATGCTCCCACGAATAAAATCACATTATTTTTACACCACTGCAAGAATATGGGGAGCATATTTCGATGCTGTATTATAAAGTATTTGTTGAAGTCTTCAGGGGTACAGTATGTGCAATGTATGTTATAATAAAAAAAGCATTTAAAGAAAAGCATCATAATCAATTAAACTAAATTATTATTTTACATAAGCGAGATTTTACATAAACAGAAACACCTTTCCTTTACTTATGTAGCAGGGTTAATGCTTCCCACTTGCCATTGCCAGCGAGATCCTTGCGCTGGCTGTGGTAGTGGGAGCCTTGGTTGGAGTGCTAGAGCTCCCCCTAGCGGAATGCGGGGGTTGTATTGTACGTTGCTGCCTCCTCTCCTCAGTCTATGTATACCCCGGCTGGGAGAGGTAGGTAGTCAGAGCAGTTAAATATGAATCCACACTTTGGCGATGTATTACGGGAGTCTAATTGTACATAATACTGTATTAATACTTGGTTGCTTGTACATATATATATTGTGTTCCTTGGAATCGGTTATTACATTTAAATGGACTTTAGGCTTAGGATCGCTAGCTTGGCTACCATGTGCTTTGGTCGTAGCTACTTAGCTAGCGTGGACTTCGCCAAAAATGTGTAGGCTACTTCAGCTTGTCTTTCTCCCATGTTAGGCTGCCATTGTGAGGGTTCTCAACGAGCATTTCCCCATGTTAAATATTCCACCAGGTATGTCACCAAACGCCCATTCAAATATTAATTTGTTTAATGTGATATTTATTTCCATGTAAATGGCTAGTCTATGTATACCCCGGCTGGGAGAGGCTGCCATTGTGAGGGTTCTCAACGAGCATTTCCCCATGTTAAATATTCCACCAGAATAAACGGCTGGCTGCCAATGGTTCCATCGTGGTCTCAATCACAACGCAACGAGAGAGTACGCAACCGCTACACTTAGGCCAAATTAACTGACGCACAATCCTGTCAAGTCTTCCGCACCCCAGTGTGTCCACTTACATCATTTCGAGCTAGGTTTAGCACAGATTTCCTGAACTTACAAGGAACGACTAACTGTACAAAAGTGTTGGAAAAAGTCTCTTGTTGAAACAAAAACCTTCTACACAACAAACCATTTTGCACAAAGTAGGAGGACTCAACCTACGGTTTCCCTTGAGAAGCTAAAACAAATTAAGGCTGAAGAGATGAGTCAACTGACTGTTTTCTAATCAATTCTTCCCGTGAAACCTTGGACAAAACAGGCAAAGAACCGCTCTCAATTTTGACTCTCAAGCTCATTCAAAGAAGACAGGGCACTTCCCCAAGAAGCCACCAGGCCATAACCTTTGGCATTTTCATTCCTCTTACGAAGCTCCAATCAGTCATATTTCATATGGCCTACCTTCTTACAATAATTGCAAGTTACCTCTGCTCTGTTGGTGGGAGGACGCCTAGAGTGAAGGGGGGAATGAGCGCGGAGGTTCATTTCCACCGTGATTGACTCTAAGGAGGATGTCGTGTTCTATTATGTTGGCTTACCCAACCGCTACTAGGAACACGCTTCTGCGCAAGCACAAATTTATCTGCAAGAACAGAAGCCTCATCATGCTTTTGTGCCTCCTGTTTGTTCAGGGACACAGTGACAGCTTTGGGGAGAAAGTTCTTGAAGTCCTCCAAGAGAAAAAGTTGTCTTAGGTCTTCCCTGCTTTGAACTATCCGTGCACTGCACCACCTGTAAAACATGCCTTCTTTCTCACATGCAAATTCAACCAAAGTATGCTGTTCTAGCTTCTTAGCATTCCTGAACTTGATGAGCCTCAGGGACCAGCTCGAAGGCGTGCAGTATGCTGTCTAACTATATCATACTGAGCAGCTCCGCCATACTCGGACAAAAGCCTCCTGGGGCTTCCCAGTAGACACACACTGAAGCAACGATGGCCACATCTCTTTGGGCCAATTAAGGGTGGGTGCTACCCTTAAATATTTATCGACCTCCTTCTCAGAGAAGGGTGGAACAAGAAATATATTTTTACGCACATCAAACCATGTTCAAGCACACCGACAGGAGAGGGCTGAGGCGACAGTCGGTTTAGCCCGTTTTCAAGCGTCGTCATTGACAAAGCAAGCTTCCGCTCATCGTTCCCCCCATCCCCAACTCACTCAACAAGCTAAAACGGCAATCACAATTCACAAAAATAGCTATGTGCTAAGGCCTAAAAAAAAAAAAAGTTTGGTTCCTGTTGGTTGTCAGTTGAGGTCATGGGTAGGTAGGGAATTTATTTTATTTTTTTATTTTATTTTTTCCAGCGGCAGCGAATGATAGGTAGGTTGTTTTCATTTAAAAACGAGAAAATTCGCTCATCCTTGTACAGAATGAAGAGGTGCTGTACCAAAACGTGATTATAGTTAGCATAAAAAAAAAAAAGCACATAAATTGACAGGGTCGGTCGGAAACCGGAACCAAACAAAAAATGTTTTTAGGCCTAAGCTACCTATTCCCAATAGGCACTTATGTAACACAAGCTAGGCTACCTTTAACAGCAAAGAGTTACAAAGCGGCTACAAAAGAAACGCAATCCAAATTGAGGCATAAAGATAATACAGACTGGGGAAGAGAGCTGGTGGGGAAAGAGTTTTTTCAACAACATGTTTAAAGCCAAGGTTCCTTTCCCCAATTCCTTCTCCACCATGGCCGAAATAACCCCCCCTACGAGTTTTTACTTGTTGTGGAAGAATCGGAGTCCGAGAACCTGACGCAGTCTTTAACATTCATAATATCTGAGAATATCCTCGTCAGTTTGGCCGCGGCACAATGAGTGAATAAAGATCGTAAATCGTAGATCGAGAAATACGTTTATTTTGACAGATGTTACTACTTTACAACCTTGTTGATGACCAACATTTAGAAAAACATGTACTTTTTATTCAGCATTGGGTGAAATCGAAGCGTAGTGTGTACTGAATGCATGTGGATGATGATACACTGATTATAGGGGGTAACTACATGAGCATGACTACGGCTTCCTCCAACTTCTTCGCCACCTTTTATATAAATCGCTGTTTCTCGTTTTCCGATGGCGACAACAACACGACTATCGTCTCCTTATACTTCTGACTCAAGGCCCCCGGAAAAGATCTCGAGCCTCCGCAGAACGCTTAATCCAATCCCAATCCGATTGAATGTACGATTTGACTATCAATCAAATAATCTCTATGCACGTATTTTAATAATCCAATCATAGTCCGACTAACCCAATAATTCGATTTTCGCGAGTGTCACACTGACTGTGATACACAAGGCAGTGAAACACAATAATGATCTGATAGGCTAACAACCAGTACCAACTAGACATAAATCTACCTATAGCAAACTGCTCCCCAATATTTAGTTTAGCTAAACATCTAGAACATTTAAATTCAAACAAATCACTCAATTTCAAACTGCTTCACAAAAGCCCAAGTTACAAAAAGAAGCAATTAAGACTAAGAACGCAAGACCTGCACAACACAGTAACTTTGAATGACCTACACGTTCACATGCAATGAACGTCATTCTATCTAAAAATAGACCAATGCATCTTCCACAAACAAACCGGTTTTTCGTTAAAAGTTAACCAACTTGCACAGCGAACAGCAGCAAACTAACTTAGCGCTAATTCCCCCTGAAAGGTGTCTAAGCAGACGACTGGCGTCCTGATTACCTACCCAAATAAACCAACTGTATAGCTCGCTCTTCTGAGACCTGCCGGCCTCGGGGCGACTGGTTATTGCCCTCTCTGAACTCGATACAGTATGTTGGTAAATTGCACGAATGCCTGCCCCTGACAGAAGTTAAAACAACACAGGACCTGGGCCCCGTTTCCCGATAATGATGGATCCACGCTCGTACGATCATTCTAACGATGGATCTTGCGATCCATCGTAAATATCTGTGGAGCGTTTCCCGAAAATCCTCGGCGGGAAACCACTGTTTTTGGTTGCGAAATTGCGCCAGCTGGGCATTCCGTGGTATTTCATGTGTTTTAGGGCGTATTCGCACCAGGAAAGTCCTTGGTTCGATCTCTTTGGTCTGGACCAAAACGCAATGTTTATTTTTTGGTTCAGTGCGGTTCCTTTTCACATTGCAATTTTTTGCAGCAGTCCGAGAATTTGCACGTTTGTGCATAGATCGTTCAATCGGACAAGACCGTCGGGGGCGGGGTGCCGCCCTCGTTGTGATTATGCTGATTGGTTTCATACAGTTACAAATATTTGTAGTACCTACTTTTGGAGCATCAGAGGCGTTTGGCACAACGTCGATTTTATGATGTCATGCTATCCGCGCACTGCTCGAACGCTTTCTCCCCCATCCTTGTATTGTACTGAATGTATTCAATGCATCCGAATTATTATAAGTGTTCTCCAACATACTTTATATGTTGGTGTCTGCCCAAATATCCAAAATACATTTTGTCTTCGCTAGATAGATAGATAGATAGATAGATATAGATAGATAGATAGATAGATATATACTTTATTAATCCCGGGGGAAATTCAAGTATCCAGTAGCAGCCGAAAACACACATAAAAACAGTGCAGATGGATGTGCAAAAATACAGATATAAATAAATATAAATAAATAAATAAATAAAATGTCCATTGTTGTTATCTATTGTCCTCCCTGCCTTTACTGGGAGCTGTTGTACAGTCTGATGGCCAGGGGGACGAAAGAGTTTTTTAGTCTATTAGTGGAGCTGGACTGGGACAGCAGTCGGCCACTGAAAACACTTGTGTTGTCCAGGATGGACAGCAGTTTGTCAAGGGTCCTTCTCTCTGCCACTGTCACCAGAGAGTCCAGCTTTGTTCCCACTACTGAGCCAGCACTCCTCACCAGTCTGTCCATTCGACCAGCGTCTCTCCTCCTGCTGCTTCCTCCCCAGCAAACCACAGCATAAAAGAGCACGCTGGCCACCACAGACTGGTAAAACATCTGCAGTAGTTTTTTGCAGATGTTGAAAGACCCCAGCCTTCTCAGGAAGTACAGACGGCTCTGCCCTTTCCTGTATAAAGCTTCCATATTTGCTGTCCAGTCCAGCTTGTCGTCCAGCTGCAGTCCCAGATATTTATAGGTCCTGACCACCTCCACATCGACCCCCTCGATGGACACGGGTTGGAGATGTGGTTTCTTCCTTCTGAAGTCCATCACCATCTCCTTGGTCTTGGAGGAGTTCAGCTGCAGATGGTTGGACCTGCACCACCTCACAAAGTCCTCAACCAGGCTCCTGTACTCCCCCTCCCTTCCATCCTTGATACAGCCAACTATCGCAGTGTCGTCTTGAGTATTTCTGCACATGGCAGAGCCCAGAGTTATGCTGGAAGTCGGATGTATACAAGGTGAAGAGGACGGGAGAGAGCACGGTGCCTTGTGGTGCTCCGGTGCTGCTGACCACAGTGTCTGACGTGCAGCCCTTCAGTCTAACGTATTGTTGTCTCTCTGTGAGGTAGTCCGTAATCCATGTAACCAGGAGTGGGTCCACTCTCATCTCTGTCAGCTTGTGTTGCTACATGTTGAGCCACGGCACATTTTTAACGGGTCTGATAACTTGATGCTGGTCTGATAACGTGACTTTGATCTTTGAATTTACCGCGCTAATCAAACAATATAAATTAACAAGTAGCAATGGGAGTCTGTTGCCTCCCACAGGCATATTATTTTTAGAACTGGGCAACCCGCAACAGGGTTCCTTTGGAAGCGAACCGGCTGTTTGGTCCGCACCAGAGTTCGATGGTTTGTATTCACACCAGCCCAAAAGGTCCGCACCAGAGATTTTTTGGTTTGGTTCGACCAAACAAGGCAGGTGTGAATAAGCCCCTAATAAAACGCATCCAATACATGGAATTTCCGACGGTGACGCCACTGAGGCTATAGTAGGCTAACGATGTTCTAAGCATCCTCGTTAGCTACGAGCGTTTTCACGAAGTTCGTTACCAACAATGTTTTCGGGAAATAGTTACATCTTAAACAGTTCAATCATTACGGTGTGAAGAAGTTACATTTTAAACCTTTCAATCATTACATTGCAAAGAAGTTGCATATTAAAAAATACAGTTATATCCTATGTGAGGTAGAGAAATAATCTGGGATTAAATTCCACTCGTCATCTTGTTCATGTCTGATCTTAAACAGACATGATTTAGCACATGTGTTTAAGAGATGAGCCTTGTGTAACCAATTCTTTTGAAACAATAAAATATGCATTAAAATAATTCACAATACCATTGTATGTGCCTGTGGTATACATTCATAAAGCTAGCAGTGTCTGACTCTAACTGGAGTAGTGACTCGTTAACTCTAACCTCTAAGTTAGAGATGGTACCATGAGACAGGCAGACTGCAGGAGGGCCTTTCTTCCTTTGGACACCCTCCTCGTCTCCCCCTCTCATGGTGACCTGAGCCAGTCGTCCCTCTGAGGGGCCACTTATACAGAAACGTCTAAGGTTTAGCTTTATTGTGACAATATTTACCTTGCATATTTATCTACCCATATACTTTATACTTAACCTTAAAATCGAAGTGACCTGAGAGATAGAATGATGTCATTGACCAAAGAGGGATAACTGTCTCAGAGGTCTCCGGTCACCCTAGTGATGTCTGATCTACTAAAAACCATAAGGGGTCTGACCAGAAGACTATCAGGAGGTGTTCTGAATGACAAAGGGAATCCCCTGGAACAGGGCCCCCGTTAACTCGGCTTCTTTCCACACTGGTATCAAAAATATGGGCAAGGTGTTCCCCATAGTTCCTTAAAGCCAAAATAATTTTCTCCCATAGGACCTGTCTCTTTGTTATTGAATCATTGCAAATCACTCAGCCCTGATCAATTGTTGTTATGAAGCATTGTCCAAAATAGAATACAAAAAGCTACATGCATATCAATTAATAGGAGCATAGGCAGTTTATTTTTTAATAATTTAATTATCTTAACACATTTATTATTGATAAGAACATGATTAAAACTAGCGTACTTTGAGCTTTTTTTATTTTTTATATCACCTAATAATTAAATGGAGCTGTTTTACTGTATTAAAGACTGCCAGGCAGTTGTATATTCAGGTAATGCCAAGATATCCCAATAGAGAAAAGATCTCTGGACTTGGACTTTAATACATACATGACCGGCTTTCTACAAGCTGTACAGTACAAGTTACTGATTCATTTTCCAGGATAAAAGACATTGAACACGCCTGTGTCTGTGTGTCCTTGTCTCGTGTTTGTATTTGAAAGTATGATTTTTAATGGATCACAGCAGGTAAAGGGGTCAATAGAACAGTGTAGTAGTACAACTCAAAGCAAAAATGTATTTGAAACCTTTATTCTTAATCGTATTTAATAAAGGCTAAGTCACGTTTTTAAAAAGGGGGACATATTTGAATGGCGAAATACACAGAATTCACGAATCACCATCAAGAGAATATTGTGTTCCCCTCACAAGCTTCAAAATAATTGCCGAATCAGTAATCAATGTTAACTCCTAGGCCCAATTACAGCATTTGCAAATGTCATTGAAAACAAGGCTGGCAGGACACTTGTGTGTATAAGTCATCCCATGGGAGCACTGGAAGAAGGAGTTGGCGTCCTTATCATTGCCATAGAGGCCGTCTGGCTTGCCCGCACAGAACGGAGCACCGGGAACCGGGGCGGCGGTGGTGGTGGTGGTGGCGGCGGCGGCGGCGGTGGTGGTGGTGCTGCTGCTGCTATGAGTGACGCTTGGCAGGACTGTCGGAACTGTTATCGTTGTAGTGGGAACGGGAAGTGGCCCATCTGGTAAGGAAAGGAACGGTCAGCTCCCTATCGAAGATGCTTTGAATGTTTTCTGTGTGAAGGTGGAGTGTGGAGATGGGTGTTTACCTGAATTCAGAAGAGCGCGGAGGTGGCTAATCAGAGGATTTTTCCCCTCATTGCAGAACTGTCCTGAGAAATCATCTAGATCAAGAGCCCAAATGAACGCTCCTGCATACTTGTTGGCTTTGAGGTACTGCACCTATGGAATGAAAATAAACCGTACAATTCATTACATTTATATGTGAAACAACCAAAACTAGAACGATTTCACAAACTATAAACTAACAGTTCTTTCCGCACAGTATTCATATTTTCATGCCCATTTTGGTTATTTTAATATTGTTATACTACTCCACACATGTTTTACCTTGATCTCAATGCTCTCCTTGTTGTCATATCCAACCCACTCGTTTCCTTTGGTGGCGTACGGCACCTTCTGCTCTTCGATCCAACCCTGCTTTGCTCCTTTAAGGAACGGGCAAATCTAGCATCCAAACAAAATGAAAGGGGGATGTGATGGTGCAACAAAAGCATGAAGGAAGGTGGAGCAACGCTGCGCTGGTCTGAAGCAACACCTCATAGTAGGCCCAGAACCCTGACTCCCGGGTGTAGGCGCCCGCCGAGGCCGCTCCGCTGGCTGGAGACCCCAGTCCTGCTGCTGGCCCGGTCGTGCGAAACGTCCGCCCATAGGTGGCGATACCGAGCAACAGCTTGTCAGTGGAAGCTCCTTGGTCTCTCCAGTACTTCATGGCAAAGTCCTGCACACACGAGAACATTTAACAGCAGAACCAAAAACGTAAGAGACTTATCGGATCGTAAGGCCTCCCTTGTGGAAGACGAGTGGCTGTAAACTCACCACGTTGAAGAAAACGTTAATCCCCTCGTCAGAAGAACTGCGGTACAGTGGACTGTTGTGACCGGTCTGGGGGTCCCATGCTCCATGGAGGTCATAGGTCATAACGTTGATGAAATCTAGAATACTAAATGGAAAAAAGATATGGGACAACTTGAGACCAATTGGGATAATAATATTGAGATGTTTTAACAAGGGCAATGTTTGAAGGCTCTTGCTGTCGTAACAAGACTCACTTTGACAGCTCAGCAATCTCAAAGCCGTTGTCAATGGTTTCCTTCCCAGCAGCCACTGCGCCTGTGACCAGCAGCCTCGGCCTCCTGGTCTCAACTGCCTCTTTTTCAAACGCATCCAGCAACTCCTGCACCAAAGAAAGAATTAGGAATTCACTTTTAGAGTTGCAAATAAATTGATTATTTGTAAAATTATAAAATAGATAACTTGTATAATGGTAAAAATAATAAAGAGAATGATAATGATAACTTATATAATAATATTAATAAGAGTAATAATAATGATTATAACTTTTATTATAGTAATAATGATAAGAGTAATAATAATGATAAAATAAGAGTGAAGTCATGTGTCTAACCTCCATTCTTAATTTGGGTCACCTAATAATCATGGGGTAATAAAAGATGACATGCTTATCAATAGTTGGACTTTGAGTAATGGACTGACCCTGCAGAGCAAAGTAAACCTTTGCTTGTCTTGGGGTGGGCTACCCCGTGAGCCAGGATACTCAAAGTCCAGGTCCAGCCCGTCAAAACCATGTGTTCTCAAGAGATGGATGGAAGACTGGATAAATCTCTGGCGGTTGTCAGCAGTAGACACCATGAGGCTGAACCTAAATGAACAAGTAGGACATGTGTAAAGAACCGGCTGTAGCATATAAAGTATTCATCTTCATATTTTCACTTTTTACTTACTGTGAGGTTCCAAAGTTCCAGCCACCAACAGCCAATAATGTCTTCAAGCTGGGGTTGCTGTTGAATAAACACGAGAAGACCATTTTTAATACTTTTCTAATAATATTCGTCTAAATCATAGAATATAATAAATCTTTATTTTCCATTTGCCTTGATTTGTCAGCAGTGAACAATGTCCCTCCCTGGCCCTTGTAAAACATGATCATGTGGTAAAACCCAAGTCAATGAGGACAGGAATCGGCAGGGATCTCACCATTTCTGAGTGCCGATACAATATGCATTATGATTCAGTAAATAGAGCTAATCTCTAAACATTGTTTTTTTCCCATCTTGTATTTTATGTGGTATTGGTTTAACGTTGCTGGAGTGCAGGTTTGCTGGCGTATAGTTTCTTTAATGAATGTGGCAGAAGAGGTATTTAATGCAAATTAACTAGTAGATTTTCTTCCACTATAATTACATTTATGTTTTGTCTTGTCAATCTGATGATACATTAACTGATCCCCCCCGACCCCCATCTCTACAATCTAACGTTAGCAGATCTAGAAAGCTTGAAAATAGCTAAATTAATACAAAGAAAAACGCAGTGGTCTGTATTTTAGATGTTCTTGTCCAAAGTGTGGTTTGTTTTCAGTAGTTAACTTGGTAGATGTACCTTCTTTTGAGTTCGTTGAAGGACTTGTAGAGGACTTCGTCGTTCCATTCGTACGTGACAAGCTCGTTGGCATGGTTGAGGATGGAGAAGGCGTAGATCAGATGTGTGCACAGGTGGGGGTCCACGTTAGCAGGCAGGTATTTACCCACACCCGGCCTATACTGGGACCAGTTGGTGAAGTAGCAAACCAGTTTGGTGGACGTCACTGTTGGAGAGGAAGCACGACACATGATTGGACGTGTTGCATAGACTAGGGTGACCAGGCGTCCACGTTTCCCACGGATAGTTTTGGATAGATTTATTAAATATGTAATTGATTTTGAAATGCCAAAAGGTTCCAGCTTGCTCATGAATATTATTTTCAACAGCTGGTCGTTAGTTTTGTGTCTCTTTGACAGGCTGTGACCCCCTGGGTGTATCTATCAACCTTCTAGCCTCAGCCAGATACGAGCTGCTGCTTGGCGTGGTTTTGCTGGTTGACCAAAGCCTTTAACACAGTAAGCCTTCGGGCACATGGGCCTTCTGCCAATATATGGATCTCCAAACTACAAATGGTCAGCTTTTCTGTTTGGGGAATATGGTCACCTTAGCATAGACTGTATATTTACTGTATGTATGAGCGAAAAAAAATTGTAAGTATGAACAAAAACTAATTATAAGACATAATTCAGAAAAGGGTATGAAATTGAAGACATACCCACTTGGAGGGACATTAAAAGAACCAATCCTAAAAACAAACAAGAGTTATATTTGATGAACATTGAATTAATATTTCCAACAGGTATGGTATTTTACTGATGAACAAAAGGAGAAACTTACCAGACAGGATGGTTAGGTTGGCCATGGCTGGTTGTGGTTTGCTCTCGTTACAGTGACACCTGCAGGGAAGACAATCTGCATTCATCACTCATCCAAAACCAAACATTTGATTCATTTTTTAATATCAATCAGCTATTGGTTGAACACAAAACATAATTTCCCAGAACTACTAGACGACTAACTCATCACTGGATTTTTTTCTCCATTAGCAGCAATCAATGAATATAAATACAAAAAATGAATATGAGAGATAACAGATTATTATATGAATGAATAAAGATTACACCAGACACCAGAGCAAAGACTTACAGATGTTGGAGGACACTCTGGACACTCTGCCTGTGCTGCAGTGTTATTTATCGACCGGGAGTAGGTGTCAGGATCAAAGGCTGGCCTCCTGACCACACAGCCGGTACAGTGCAAGATGTCTCAATAGCTTCAGTACATTACGACTACGTTAGGCGTCTTAAAAAATGATTAACTTCCCTATCTGATTTATCTTGATTAGGGTAATTAAGTAGTTGGGTAATGTAAACCATGCATCTGTTTTACAGTTGCACTAATAAAAGGGCTGCGCTGTGGATAAGATAATATATATGACGCATGCATTTATAATGGGTTTCCTGGTAAGTGCTTTATTTATCCAAGATTTACTTCAGACTTTATCCAAGATTTACTTCAGTCTTGGGAATCCCTGAACATCAACACTGAAATATTTGGATTCAGATCCTTGACTGAGCAGATTGTGTCATAAAACTGGTTAGCAAATCTTCTCATATATAAAGTGGCTCACTTATATCTACGCCTAATTGGAAAAGTAAGTGGCTCTAGTTGAAGAAATAGCAAGCAATGTTTAGTTATTGTGGGGGAGGAAGGCCAGGAAGAGGAATACCTCATGGGATCGTCACTTTAAAGAGATTGATATTTCAATGGAGTGTTTATTGATTTACTTGCATTTGAATTACTGTTGTTGATAAACAATGATCATGTTACAAGTAAATTAAAGCAAATAATATAGCATGCAAAATAAATACAGTTTACTTCCATATAGATCTTAAATTGAATACCAATAAAACCCACTAAGACAATTGTGCACAAAGTCTGTCTGCCTGTTTACGATAGTTTTATGGAGAGTTTGACTACAATGAAGCTCTGCTTTCACCTCTTGTGCTCCAATGAAATGAAGCTACAATGCAATAAAAATTGAAAAGGCGTGCCATAAAATTATAAACTGGCAGCACAAGTTTCCAAGGTCATACTGTCTTTCGAAACGTCATTGTAAACATCATTGGAATATCAAATGTTGAAGTTCAAACAGAAAGTCACTCCATAAGCCTCCTGGCCATGATGGCGGGTCATGAGGTCACACCACTTACAGAGTTAAATATAGCAGGAGTTAATGATGTGTTTATAGATGGGACCTATTCACAAAACTATTTTTCATTGGCATAACTCTTCTTTGTTCCAGACATTGACCTTTTCCAATTGCGTGACATGAAGTGACTCATCTTAAAGGGTTTAATATAGCAGGAGTTAATAGATGGATTAAAGATGGGACCTATTCACAAAACTATTTTTTAATGGTTTAACCCTTGTTTGTTCCAGACAATGACATTTTCCAGCTTTATCCATTTAAACTTATCTTAAAAACAAAGTTTTTACCAAAATCGCAAAGAAAAGACACAAATAGTCACTCAGCTCTAGAAGTCAAACAACACTGCATGAAAACATCCAGCCAAATATTGGTTTGTTCTCGACGGGGGTTACGGAGGCAGAGGAGCGTGAAGGTTAGTGTTTTGCTATCCAGACAGACTGCTCGGACAGCAAGGAATACATTACAAGGGGGGATGATCTGCAAGAGATGCCATTTGCACATGAAACAGTAAAAACACACCTCAAAAGCACACATGCACAAATGAACACACAAACACCCATACACACACACACACATACTGCGTGACACTTTGCAGAAGACAATGCCCTTTCAAATCCATATTTTTTCATCTTTTTGGTGACCTCTGACCGCTCACAACCTGTTCTGGCTGAATCTTGTCCGTCAGAGTAAAAAGTCAAAGTGCACGTTGATAGAGATTAAAGGCACTTTGTGCTGCATACGTTTCTTATCGTCCTGATGTTTGTCACCGTCACCCGAGTGGGTGGGTGGTGCTCCCAGTCTCCTCCTGGATACCGTTGGACGCCATGAGGGTCTTGCCCCCCCCCACCCCCGGGTCTTTACCAGAGCCCAGAGACGGGTCAGGCCATGGAGTAGATTGCGTTCATGGTGGAGTGCAGGTCCATGTTCCCGCCGTAGTCCATCTCGTCCCGGACGTCGTGGGCGTCCCGCGCGGCGTCCTTCCTGCTGGTGCCCGTGTACTCGCCGATGAAGGAGCCGTCCTCGTTGAACTGGATCTCCACGTCGCCATAGTCCACCAGGCTGTCGTCGCTCTCCGTCCGCTTCATGATGGGCTCCACCGAGGCCTGGCCCCGCTGCAGGCCCCGCTCCTCCTCCCTGCGGGGGGGAGAGGGGAGAGGGGAGAGGGGAGAGGGGAGAGGGGAGAGGGGTTGAGGCCGCAGGTCAGCCTGGACCGGATCTCAGCCGTCACCGTATGTGTTTATGTTGTACCACGGTGCATATCGTGGTATTTCATAAACGATAAAGCACAGGAGGAGATGACTTACCGTCGGGGGAAGGGAAGAGTGACCACACGTGCGATCCTGAAATGATGAATATTGTTTTACAGAAAAAGCATAAAGCATTGTATGGTAATACAAAAAAATGTGGATTCCTTTAATGCACTATCCCCCTCCTAAAGGCATAAAACCCATTGTATGGTAATACACAAAATGTGAATTCCTTTAATTCATGCTCCTTGTCCTAAATCAAAAGCACACTGTTTAGTTAACCATTAATCATGCAAGCCACCACGCTCCGACACAGATACCAAGGTGCTAATGTTCGTGTATGGCCGATAAATATCAATAAGATATTACAATAGTAAACAGGTTTCACTGCAGCCATATCAACAGTGTCATTGTGTCAGTGGGTTCGTACCTTTCCAGAGACCTTGAATAATCCAGTGTGAAAAATTATAGTTTGGGAAGTTTAAGGAGAACATAGATTTAAATGGATAAGGTAGAGTGAATTGGGGGAAGAAATAAGAAAATTCATGTATTTAGTTCAAGTAGTAGTACAATAACCACATTAATACTGTTTTATACATGAAGCATCTCTGATAGCAGTGCAGTCATAAACAACATTCATACACAGCTGCAGAGTGGCTTTCTGTAGAAACGTACTATTTATTATATATTATTTCCAGTCCAGTATTTATGACCATTCCATGTCGTCAGTCATTAATATATGACCCTACAACATGGAGGGGTGGGTACTGGGTACGGTTTGGTGCGGGGCAGCTCACCGATAGTCGAATGTTCCCTCCTGGTCCTTGTCATCCACAGGCTCTGACGAAATCTCTTTCTTCTCCCGCACTAAAGCATCAGAAGGAAAAGGACGACCATGTTAAGCACACACACTTCAATAAACAGGACCAATGCCGATTGTTGAAATGCACCTTTCAGGACTGAAGGTACCAGACGTCCAGCGCTCTACCGACAGTACCTGGGTACTTCCCTCCCTGGCTCCTCTTGATGAAGCAGACGATGAGGAGGAAGAGCACGATGATGGCCACGGCACACATGATGCCGATCAGCCAGCCCTTGGTGGAGAGGTCCACCTGGTCAGTGGCATAGGCTGGAGACGCAGAGGCACAGAGGCTGACAAGTGTGTCTGTGTGTGTGTGTCTGTGTGTGTTTGAGGGAGTGAGTCGGTTCTAGTGTTTCTGCCATAAGCTGGTGGCAGGTTTTCGTCTTGGACTTGCCAATACACTATCTGGCCTAAAAGGCTTGTGTATCACAAGACCGCCTTCATTTTGGAAGTTTAGGAGCATTGGAATGTTGGTTATCATGTTGGTATAATGTTTTTTTGGGTCATTGTTCTTTAATCATGAATTCGTTTCTCACGCAGTACATGTCAAAACTACGTTTTCATTAGCTTTGGCTTTGATTCATTTAGGATTTTATGGCGGAGCATCGCCGACCAACGTCCCATGATGCATTCTGATGTTCGAGCACTGTTGTACTCGGGGTAGAGAACAGAGCACCTACCTTCAGTGGTGTAGTGGGCCGACTCCTCCGTGTGCCACCCCCCCAGGCCCACCTGAGTCTTGGCCGCCAGGGAGAATCTGTAGCGGGTGTAGCGGTCGTAGCGGCGCACGGAGAAACTGGTGACGTTTGAGTAGAACTCCTCCACGTGCATCTCCTCTCCTCTGGTGGCGTTCACTGTGGTCGCAGAGGGAAACATGATGGGGTATGGGGGAGAATACTCGAGGCGGGACCTGACGCGGTACTCCAGAGGATGGTACGCTACATAGAGGACTGCGTACTTGCGTGTGTATATCATGTTTTGAGGCACAACAACTGCCTTGATAATTGGTTACTTAGACACGGACCGTTGCGTTGTGTAGTGGCTGTGAACCTGAGAGTTGTCGTGAGGACCTGTGCGGTGCATATTTAGCTGGGGTGGCGTCGACAAATCACGACACGTTTGCCTCGATTCAGTGAGCTCAGGAGTCTCGTGTACAGCAGCGAGTTCCTGTCCTCTGTTCACTGTACAAACACTGTTTGGGGCACAAAGCCGCTTGCCTGTCTGGTACTTGAGCGTGTAGCCGGTGATGATGCCGTTGGGCTCAGCCGGCAAGGCCCAGTCCACATAAATGGTGTCCAGATGTCTCTGTTGGATCCGGAAGGACTTGGGAACAGATGGGACTGCAGACAGACACACAAACAAGGCGAGGAAAACATGCAGCATACGGCGTGTGAAAAACACACATAATTAGTGTGGATTAAGTTCTTAGTCCGGGATTTGGTGCTTTGTTTTGTGATCAACTGGTTTGTCGTGCCTGATTGTAGCTTCTTACCTCCTTCGGGGGTGGAGAACTGTATGGTATGGCTGGGCGGCCCGTCGTACCGGTTGTTGGCTACCACGATGTGCATCTTGTAGTTGCTGTAGGGGAGCAGCTCATCCAGGACACCCGTGTACTCTGTGTCCACGGCCGGGAAGCCTTTGGACTTCATGGCCCGGCTGACGCTCAGCCACCTGAGCTGGCTGCTGTCCCTCCAGTAATACAGCTGGGGAGAAAATACAGCGTATGATGGGACAGTCAGAGAATGGAAATTCCAGTCAGTGGCAGTTTTCTTTTCCATTGAATCAGTTTGTTTATTTGATAAGAAGAGGACAGAGGAAATTTAATTGGATTATTTTGATACAAAGAGAATCATTTTTTTATTTGTTTGGTTACGAGCTCAATCAAAAATTACAAAAAGATTCAATATTAGTGTTATATAGTGTCAGTGTTATAATATATATGTTTTATATTTTAAATTAGGAGTTTTGGCCATTGATGTACAAGTGTGAGGTGGCCGTTCATGTCCTGTCGTCAATATGTATTTAATGTATGGATTGGTTCCTTGTATGGTTCCAAAGAATGTAAATCTCAATAGAAGGCAAATCTTCACCCTCAAAACAGGACGTGCAAACCGATGGGTGACATCACCGATGCTACACTCACATCGGTCTCACCACATAGTCAATGTAGAGGTAGACTCGCCTTGTACTCCTTGAGCTCCCCCATGAGGCTGTTGCGAGCCACAGGGTCCCAGTGCACCGTCACCTGGGTGCTCTCGATGTCCGACACCCGCAGGTTCAGGGGAGCAGTGCTAGGCCCTAGGGAACAGGGCATGATGCAGTACCATTATTTTGTATAATTTAATACTTCCCCATTAAATAGTTTGCGGCCCCATAAGAAACAGTGTAAAGGTTTTCTTCCAAACATTGATTGCGACGTTGTTAACACATTATAACACAACACAACACTCACGGTCCTCTCCAGAGTATCCGATGATGACCTTGGACTCGGGTCCCAGACCGAAGCTGTTGAACGCCTGGACCTTGATCTCATACGGGGTGAAGGTGTCGGCGTCGTAGATGTAGTATCTCAGCCACTTGGTGGTGGCGTTCTTCCACTCCTCTCTGGAGTCCTTCCTCTTCCACCACACCAGGTACTTCAGGTAGGGCCCGTTCCACTCCCGGTACGTCAGCGGCTGGAGACACCGCACCACGTTGGGGGAGAACCAGTCAAACAGTGACGTGATTAAAACGGAATTCACGGCGCTTTAAGGACAACCAGAGATTACGCTCAGGACAGACCTCCCAGCTGATCTCCATGTTGTTCCTCCATGTTCCCACTCCCCGGATGTTCCTGGGAATGACGTCCGGGGCTGGAGGGGAAAACCGGACACATAGATGAGTGACAAGGGGAGTGATTATGGCTCCAGCTCACCTCCGCTCTGTGCCCCCTGGGTGGTACGTTAAACTCACGTGCCCCGCCCGTCTGCAGGCGTGAAGACACCCTGCTGGGCCGGCTGGGTCCGATGGCGTTGACGGCGACGACCCGGAACTCGTAGTAGGTGTAGGGCGTCAGCTGCAGGATGACCGAGTTGAGGTTCCCGGGGTAGGTGGACAGGTTCCTCCACTTGCCGGGCAGCCAGTCGTCCTCGTCGTACTGCACCTGGTACTCTGAGGAGGGGAGGATGAGGCCTTTGATTAACTCACTGACTATTAACTGACTGATGATCAGTTAGGAGGTTGCATTCGGCGCAATATCAAGGTATTGCTCAGCAATTTTTAAGCTTGTTAATAAAAACTCTTTATTTATTATGTCTTTATTTCCCCCCCATGAACAGATCCGTCTCGGTTCATTCGGCAGCGGGGCCTCGGGCCGTGCAGAGCAGGAACACAAGAGGCTGGCTGAAGGTGAGAGGAGGAGCGTGAGGCTATCATGAGGTCGGTGACCTGTGATGGGGCTGTGGTTGTGGTCCCCGGGCACCCAGCTGAGACGGACGCTGCGCTCGTGGGGGTCTGACAGCTGCAGGTTGGTCGGGGGGTTGGGGCGGTCTGCGTGGGAGGAGAAAGACGCTGAGTCAGGACGTTAACCTGACGCTCGCTGGGGCATGTCTCGTGGCTCAAACACGCCGTACCCATCACCATGAGGCGAGCGGAGGCCGACTTCTCGTCCATCTCCGTCTTGATGCTGCAGGTGTATTCGCCGTCATCCGCACTGTTCACGGTGGTGATGACCAGGTTGGATTCGTCTAGGGAGATCCTGTGGATAGGGTACAGTGAGAATTACTTCAGCCATTGGTTTACTGATTGTTACTGTTTTACACCTATATGTTATCACCATGCTAAAATAACGATTAAGATAATTAAAATCAATAATGAATTAATAATAATAAATATAAATATAATTTTATTATATCTATACATAAATTAGAATACGTATAGACTGACAAGAATTTTCAAAGGTGCAGTTATAGGATTCCGTGGAATCAGCGTTGAGATTGTAGATTGCAACCGTCAGTTCATGCAACCTCAAAGGTGCCATTGGGCACCAAAAAGATGTCATCATGTACGACAAGTGATGAGGCATCAAGGGATGTGGTTCCTTGCTAGATGTATACATGTATTTAGTTATTTAGTCTGTACAATTATTGGTCGCTTCCTCTCTAGAGCTGTTCTGGGTGTTCTGGGCTGCTGTAGAAACATGGTGGTGCAACATGGTGGGCTCCCTGTCAGAGGACCCCCTCCCTATGTCGATATAAAGGGCTCAGTCTAAGGTGACGAAAACACGACTTATTGTGTTTATATTTGCATTATTTCCAAGTCCTTTCCACTACCTGTCACTCCATTCTACTCCCTGCACCTCTAAGTTCATATGTTTGGTATGAGGCACACCTCCAGTTCAGCGAGAGCGGCCGCTTGTTCTTCAGCCAGGTGGTGGTGACAGGGGTGGAGGCGTCTGCTTTCACACCGCACTCAAAGGTCACGTCGCTGCCACGGAGGACCTTCAGGTTCTGAGGTCTGCTCACAAACAGCGTTGGCTCTGAAAACAGTGAGCAGGGAGGGTCAGTGTGTGACATCCGCCTTGTACGGCTAGGAAAGGATAAGCAATTGTGGAAAGGTAACAGTTATCGTGGTGCATGTCCACCTTTCACTTCTACTCTGATCTGGCTCTCGTCCCTGCCCGCGATGTTGGTCACGATGCACATGTACGTCCCCGTGTCCTCCAAGCGGATCTGCTTGATCTCCAGGGTGCCATTACTGTGGGTCCTGAAGCGGTGGCCTTCCAGGTTCCCCTGCCCATACTTACTCCTACGTGGAAGAAAAGCTAAATGAGAGATACGCTTTTACAGACGCAAACCTGAATCAGCTGGTGAGGGGAATCTGGCGTTTTCATTTTTTGTGAATGCAATGTTCGTACCATCGCAAGTCAGGCACTGGCGAACCAAAATATCGGCATTCCAGGAAGGTATCGCTTCCCTCCACCACCTTGAGATGCTCTTCCTGGGGTGGGATGATCCGGGGGGTTGCGTCTACAGACACAGAAGAGTATTCATGATGGTCCATAGCTATGGCTTTAGCTACCTCATGCGTTGGTTCACATTACTCGTAGTGATGGAAGGATGCATCACATGTAGAGCCCTGACTGTAGCATGAGAGGCAAGGCAAGGAGGTGGGAACTCACGTAGCACGTTGACATAGGCGTTGGCAAGTAGGTAACCAAACTGATTGGAGGCGTTACATTGATAGACACCCGTGTTTTCCATCGTCACGCCACGAAAGCTCAGTGTGTCCCCGGACATGTGCCTGCTGGGATGGGGGAGGGCAGCTGGGAAAGACACACACAGAAACATATATACAACACTGGCACAGTTAATACAGTCAACAGCTATGTAAGGACACTAGCATCTAACCTCAGTACATTATTCAGTGTGGTCAAGTTGAGTAGATGTTTCTATAGCCCTTTATCACAGTTAGAGTCAAAGGGCTTTGCAGGCCCATATTTGACAGCACCACCAGTAACTTTTACATTTACATTTAGGGACGCTTTTTTTTCAAAGCGACTTGCAATGATTACATTTGTCAGAAGAAAGAGAAACAACAATATGTATTAGGAACTCATTCTATTACTGAGCTCATTCAAACCTACTGTCTAATGACTCGCCGTTGATGAACCACCGAATAGTAGGCCGGGGAATCCCGTCAGACCGGCATACTAGGGCTCCATTCTCCTCAGGGGCCAAAACCAAGTCCACCGGCTTCTCCAACCAGAATGGGGCCGCTGCCAAACAGAAAGCGGGAACGAGTACTGATGGGGTTCCTTGTATTCATAAGCAACTTAACAACATTGTTTTCTACAATTAATGTCCCTCACCTTTGACTTGGACAATTATCGTTCGCTCAGTGTAGCCAATTTTGTTGGCAGCTGAACAGACGTATTCACCGATGTCATCAAAGGAGGCCTTGGGGATATGTATCATCTTGTTGAAGTTCTTTATCCTCATTCCTGGCTTCACCACTAGTTTCTCCCCGTCTTTGGTCCAGGTTATGTGAGGAGTCGGCCTGTTGTAAACACAGTCTTTATTTAAACAGAAAGGCGACTGCTGGAGTAGCAATGACGTGGTCCACCGCGGCAGAAAGGGTCACCCTAATAATCAGAGTAGTAATTAAGGTCTGTCGACGAAAGACACTTTATCCAGCCCCAGCAAGCCATCTGTATCACGTCAACCATCTCACCAGTGTTACACCAACTAGCACTGGTCATAACAGGACAACAGTGGTGGTGGTGGGGAACAATGTGGCCTATTGATGGTCTCCTCTACTCACACTCCTGCGGCGATACACTCCAGGAGCAGCTCCTCCCCCTGCAGGACCAGGACTGAGCTGGAGGACCTGATGGGGGACAGCCAGGTGGGGGCGGCCTCGGATACAGTACGAGCTGCAGACACCACACACAACGCACCGCACGCACAGAGTCCTCAAGAGGTGCTGGATTAGGATTCAATGGGATCCTCGCTAAGCACATTAATTAGCGGTTAGCTAGCTTGGTATTGATTAGCAGCATGATGCCTGGAGAGCAGAGGCCAAATGAAGAGAGAGCCCACACTCACCACCACACAAATGGGGGAATGGGGCAGGGGGGGGGCAAGTCGTTAGAGGTGGTCTGAAATCAAACAAAGGGCCTGTGAGTTAAGACACCATATTCGAACACACGTGCCGAGGGTAACCACTGTCGACTGCTGTGGTTGTTGTTATAAGCAGTAGGGATAACTGAAAATTAAATTAATGATATTAATATTAATGTATTAATCTGTTAATAAATATACAGAGAGACAATCAAGTGGCCTGTGATAACTCTTTGTTCAGGACGCAACGCATCTAGGAAACGAGTGAAGTGCAGGCTGAAGTGTTTTGTTGTGGTACGCGTTCACTCACTTGTGATCACCTTGACCACCACAGGCCTCTTCTGCTGGATGCTGTTTTTGTGAGGGAGCCGGGCATTGCAGCAGTAGTCGGTGTGGGAGTCGTTAAAGAGCACATTGGAGAAGTAGAGATCCCCGTTGATGCCGGTGGAGACCCGGCGGTCCTGCCGCACGGCCTGCATGGTGGGGAAGGCCGTCTGGATGGGCCAGGAGAACGGCCGAGCGAACGAGCCTGCAGTAAAACACGGCCTTGTTAACTGCGGCCCTCGTAAAGGATACGGGGCGCCAGACAGCGGTGCTAGCACCGTAACAACACAAGGCGTTGAGCTCCATGAGGCCGGTGTCGGCAGGTGTGCTTGGGTCCGCCTGTTGTGTGCGGTTTATCGGAGTGTGTTTCAACAAGGGTCGGCTCGGGGAAAGGCACTCACAGCTGGACATCCAGTAGGTCTCGGGTCTGGGCGGCCCGCGCGGGGGGTCGCAAGAGAGCACCAGGGGGAAGCCCACACTGACCACCACCGGCTCCAAGATCTCATTTGGCCACAGTGGAGGTCCTGACACAAACACGGGAACAATCGTTAGCTTTTTACTCAGCGCGACGCTGATCCCACGTGACACCGGCGTGTTTGAACAGACTGGACTCACTTGAAAGTCGCAGCAGTATCTTGTTGGAGTACGCAGAGCCGTGTTCGTTGGAGGCGATGCACTGGTACTCCGCCTCATACTCCTGCGGGTCCTTCCAGGCGTAGATGTCCAGCGTCCCGGAGCGCCTGCGCATGGAGGCCTGGGGGTCACGCGCCACGTTGTAATACTTCCCGTTACGCCTCCACGAGAAGCTAACCGAGGCACGTGAGGAAACAACACAAGACAATGTGTTCATTGCTGCAGGCGGTGGTATGGGTGAACATCCAGGGCTGTAGCGGTGCTTCTTACATGGGCTGAGGGTTGCCTTTAGCTTCACACTCGATGACCATGGTGTCCTTCGGGTCAACAATGTGGTCCTTTGGCGACTGCGTCACTATGGTCGGAGGTTGTCTGACTGCAAGAGGAAAAGACAAATCGTTTACCTCGGTGTGTTCTTTCTCTTCCGCGCGGCCAAATGGAAAGTGTGTTATTGAAGCTGGAGTACTTGGTACTAAACTGTGGCGCAATGGTTATGGACTCACTCTCCAGTGGGATGTCCAAGGCACGTATGCAGTGCCATGATAATAGCAGTAGGGCTGCTGGAACCAGTGTCCCCATCGTCACAGTGCATGGAATCCACCAGTGGGGTCACTACTCACATGCACCTGGTCACAGTGGAGATAGCAGGGGACATTTTAGTTATAATAGTAATAGTTATTAAAATATTTTATTATGCTATATTTATATAAATAAATAGCATTTGAACACTTTATTCTTAAAGCATACAATGCAACGTTCCCATCACTCCCTCACTTGCCTGACACCATCAGACTATAACAGTGGCTCTTTTGTATTCTTATAACCGTTTTTTTTCACAGTCTACATAACAAGGCCGTGAGTAGAAGCTAGCGAGAAACAAACTTTAAACTACTGTGTAAAATTATGAAATTATGAAATCCTCACTGAATATTAAATATGAGTTTAGAATCAATTATATCTTTATGCTCATCAGCAACGTCCATCTTTAGTCTCTCTCAGGTCTTATAGGGCCTGGAAGACTATTCACCAGTGTTAATGTTGACACCGAAATGGCGGACAAAGACACAGTGTAATACAACAGCATTCATTACACTGTTTGTTTTCAGACTCCTCAAGTGGCAAGTGCAACACAAATGAAGGCTTACAGCCATTATCCCCATCGTAACCTCCACACAACAAAAACAATTCCCAATATCAACCTTTTCTTCAACCGCTTGAAAGGGAAGTAGCCTACCTGCCTCTAGAGTCAGGAACCCCTCCTCCCCATCTCTGTATTGTCTCCTCTAGTCCATTGACCACTTCCACAAATGTCCGCGGGGAACTATCCTGAAGTTGGTGTAGCGTTTCATTTCTCTGTCGTTCATTATGGCGGGGGCGGCTGGAAGCCCAGGAGAGTGGCCGGGCTTCAAGAAAGGAGGTTCTTGTCTGACTTTTACCAGCACTCTGCCCACCCGTCTCATGATGAATAATGAATGAGATGCTGCAGGAACCACCTACACCATCACTCATTCTCAGTTGACACGTCCTAGCTCCCCCTGGTCTCAATCAACCAGCCATTCCACAACAAAGGGGTGATATTCAGAACAGCAAAGCGAATCACAAGCATTCAGAGCAATGGATACCAAGAACTTCTCCCAGAAGAATTAGGCCACTCTAGTATCGTCATTGTTGATTCAGAAAGAGGAAGAAATTCTTGAAGGTTAGCTGCGGTGACATGACACACTTTGAAATTCCTGTCAGCTCTCTCTGACATCAAAGTGTGGGCCTTATTGTTGGCTCGTGAGAACCTGGAATCAGATGAAAGACATATTTGTCTGCCTTCTCGCTTATTAATTAAACATAAAAACAATTGACCCGGTTTAAAGAAATCTTAATGCCATTCTCAGTTTGATCCAACAAAGTTCATGAATCTTTTGTTCATCATTAGAAACCCCCCCTCTTGTGATACTCTATTCAAAACAATTAGCATATTGTCTTGCTATTTCTCCCTTCCTCCCTTATCTCCATTTTTTCTCACCAGTGGAAAATGTCTTTGGCATTCAGCCGTCAGTGACCCACGAGGAAAGAATAAGGTTATCTTTTCCTGACAACATCCCAGGAGAGGTTGCCACCAAGGCAAACAATCTGTCTCTGTCCCCAGTTCTGTCCTGCGTAGGCGGCCAGGCATCCACATGGGCACCCGTACACAACGGAAAATAAACGATGGCTCTATAACGGGGCTACACAAACACAAACACAAACACAACACTCTAACTATCAGAAAGCCCGATTGTATTAGTACTTGTAACCAACCACTGTCAACGACTGCTGCCCTGCTACTGACGGGCCAACATACTCTTACAACTCGCCACGCTCAACCTGCTGTCAGAGCACAGAGTGATGTGAACAGTTCAACTCATATACTGTAGCTCCCTGTGTTGAATCCGAGAGAATAAACGTCACCAGCAGTGCGTTGACCCTCTCGCTCCCCTGAGGCGCCACGCTCCCCTTCGCCCCGACCATCTGTATGACGAACACATGACAACAAAAGCCAGAGAGTATGCTGCGCCACTTGGCTCCCTGCTCTGGGCTCTCCTCGCACATCGAGCAGAGCAGGGATGCGTGCCAACCACCATATGGGCCGGTCGAGAGGCACAGTGGGTGAACACACACACAGCCCAGCTCAGTGACCACAAGAGACCCTCTATGCCAGGGGGGGTCCCCCCGCGCAACACGGGTCCATGTTGTCGAGGATGAACGGATTTCAACCCCTATCAGAGAGGAACTGTGCTAGACAGAATGCCTGCAATGAGATGCTTTGCATCTGTGTGTATTAGGAGAGGGGGCGGGACTTCTGATGGAGCGATATTCGTTTGGGGAGGGGGTGGAGCGAAGGTCCGATAGCTGAAACAGCCTGGGAGTGAGGGTAGAAAAGAATGAGGAGAGATTGGATATGGATTCTATATCAACTAGATCTACGCCCACAGAGCTGTTGTTGTTTGTCTTGCTCCGGTGAATGTTTACTGACGTACACAGCTCAAAGGTTGTAGGAGAACGGAAATTACGTTTCGGTCAACCGGATATATACAATAAAACTTTATAAACATTACCTTCTCTCAGGTTAAGGTCCAATGCTTGTGTACAGAATGACAGAACCTGTATGACCCTATGAGTATGACCTCAAACCCTAAGTGTATTCTAGATATTTTTATCCACACGCTGTATAAACCGTATATATATATATAAATATATGAAATAGGTGCCTCAAATATTCAGTATGACATACAAAAGTAATGCTATGTTATTGATTATTTTAGTGATAAACACATTAGCATAGGCCCCTATAGTCTTACCTCGACCAGCTTGTTTAAAAAAAGGATAAACAATCAGTTATTTCTCTTTTCCCCCACAAAGCTGCGATGAGACGCCCTCACAAGGCTGTCGTTGGATGCATGCCAATAGTCTATACACAAGGGAACAAAATAATAAAGAGATGCCTACCAATGCAACAATTAAAACATAACTTGTTAGACTGTCCTGACCTGATGCTCAGGTGAACGACAATTCCTATATCAACAAGCATTAGTCAACCTACAGGCAGGCGCATTAGTTAACTTACAACAGTACAGGCAGGCGTTCACGTATAAATGACCACTTATTTTTTATTAATTTTGTATTGCTTTTTATAACTCCGTTATGCTCTGGAAGGGTGCTGTATCAATACAATTGAACTACTCAAGCTACTAACTTACTATACAAATAATGACAACAGATCTGAACGCCAAGAGCTCCTACCTTCAGACGGTGTGCGGTGAGATCCTCGCCCCCCCGACCTCCTCCTCCACTGGATCTGCTTCAGGCCGTACTCACATTGTCAACCTAAATGTCAGGTCGTAGTTTGATTTTCTGGGACCCGCAGCATCTCTCTCCTCACGGTGTTGTCTGTTACCAGGCTGACCCTGTCACGTCAGAGCAGGTGAACCGATGAGAGGAGGAAGGAACCAAGCGAGCCCCCCCGTCCCCCGTCGCCCCCCCTCCTCCCGTCCCAGCCCCCCCGCCATGTGCGACGTCAGCACAGTCATCACACGCTCTGGTCACACGAGCGCTAACCGCTGCCTCCGGGGGTCACAGAATAAATCCTTTGAGAAATCCACACGTTAGCATCACGTCATCTCCATTGTGATGCTAGATTCAACTAGATTGGTCTGATAGATGAAGACGTAATTAAGATTATCATATGTTTGCTGGACCTGATATTCAACCGATTTCTGGTTTTAATGAAATGAAAGTATGTTGTGTTTATCACTGGGGTTATTTGTCAATGGACTGAAGGTGTGTGCGTGTGTGTTTGTGCGCGCATGTGTGTGTGGGTGGCCAGTAGTTACTGTCCTTGTGTCTTCGCTCTGGCTGGCACAACCACAAGCTCTCTCTCACACAAGGCCTTTCTGTTTCAGACAAAGCCTCTCTATTGTTGACGGAGAGGGAGCAGATTTATAGAGAAATTAACCCCTCACATTCAAGTGGCTCTGGGTTAATGCTACATAGGATTTTCTACTACCTAACAGATTAAGTATTTCCTGCATACCCATAGCCAGAATGAATCACTTGGTTTTGGACGTGCAGGTATTAATAGCGTCAAGTTGTACATTCAATAATACTTCAAGTTGATCCCATTAAGAATGTGATAATGAAGTAAGGATGAATTACATGGGTGATAACCATCAATGTAATATTTTCCAAGATACATTTTATTACAATACTTTTCACAAGCCAGTTATACATTGTATACATTATTCACCCATTGGAGTGAAATACTATTGTCTCATTGAGATCGTGAAGTGCCAATGTCTACATACAGTACATTAAAAATGTCAAGTGCTTTGATTCACAAGAATATATCGTGTACGTTGGTATTGTGCGCCACGTGGAAAGGTCATCCATTAGCATACCAATTTCATAAAATTAAACTGTACAGAATTGTTCAACCAAAGGTGCATTCAATTCGTTTACATTCACATCAAGCTTTTTCTATGCATGCTAAAACAGATCCTTAAAAACACATTGCTAATCTGACACATTGAGGATGCAATCCTTCCTGTGTGTGTGTGTGTGTGTGTGTGTGTGTGTGTGTGTGTGTGTGTGTGTGTGTGTGTGTGTGTCTGTGTGCATTCACCTCCTCCATTCAACCCCCTCTGCCACACCTCATACCCATCTCTGCTTGGCCTCCCAGGCCCGCTCATAGACCCAGTCCTTGGTGTGGCTCGCGGCCGACCGCTCCGCCCCCAGAACCAGACACAGCCTGGCCAGCTTCAGGCGGTTTCTGTCCAGGTACACGTGGGTGTCCCTGCGCAGGTTGTCCAGGACCCCCGGCCGGCTCTCATCCAGAGAGACCTCGGCTCTCAGCATGGGGTTGAAGCGGAAGTAGACGTCGGGGGCCAGCAGGTCGTCCAGCAGCGTGTGGACCCCCTCTGTGTCCGTGGCGCTGCATATGAGGTTGCTGATTTTGGCCCTCCAGCTCGTGGTGGTGGTGGGGCCTCTCTTCACCGTGTCGTAGCGGCCGGTGCCCAGAGACAGAACACACTGAAAGGGCTGCCTGGGCCACAGCAGGCGGCTCTCGTGCACAGCCAGCGCACACGGGTTGTTCAGGATGATTCCTCCGTCCTGCAACCACGGATGTAGGGTATATATATACACTGTTGTATCCTTTACATTAGAGTCTCTATAAAAAAAGTCTTCAAAACCAATGTTTACATGTTAATAATAAATGGACTGCATTTATATAAAACTTTTTTGTAACCAGTGGCCGCCAAAAAGTGCTTTACAATATTCAACATTCACCCATTTATACACACATTCACACACCGACGGCGGCGTCAACCGTGCAAGGCGACAGCCGGCTCGTTGAGAGCAGTAAGGGTTAGGTGCCTCGCTCAGGGACACCTCGACACTATGAGGAGCCGGGGATCGAACTTGCAATCTTGCGGTTACCAGCCAACCCGCTCTACCTCCTGAGCTGTGTGATAGGCGAGCCCTGAAACGGCTAGTGTGCCGACAGTGAGAGTGACACCACAGGGGTCTGTGATCAGCACCACCTCGCTTACCTGATGGATGTCGCTCTGCAGCGTGAACTCCTCGAAGTAGCCGGGGGCCGCTGACGAGGCCCGCACTGCCTCCCACATGGGGTAGACGGAGCCGCCCGCGTAGCGGCTCAGAGAGCCCGGCCTGTGGTTGTAGTTACGGAAAACAAAGGCCTTGGGACTGGTGCCCCAGTTCACCACGGCGCTGACCGCAGACACCTGGACAGGTAGCAACCCAACGTCAGTTACATGTGGGACGTTCTCAATATGTACCGCTACAGTGTACAACAGCTAACAACTGTGTACTTTAACTCATCAGCACTCGAGGTCCATGTTGGACAATCCAAATCTTTATATCTTACAAAGCATCAGTATATCATCAGTAATACTAGTTCTACAAGTTTTTATGTCGAAATTTAACAATAGTTTTGACTTTGTTTTTTACCTTCGGACTCAGCACATCTCGGGATGTCCTGATTAGTATTTCTTCACCCATCCTCTCCCTGAAAGAAGCCAAACCGATAAAGTGTTATTGCAGCCTTCCAGAGAGCAGTAGGTGCCCCCCAATGTATTGAGTAACAGCCTCATAAAACCCTTGTCACTACCGCAGTATCTTCTCCCAGGTCTCTGTGTTGTAATAGGAGTGGCTCCAGCCCATCTTCACCGTTCCCACCAGGGGGTTCTGCCGGAACACGTCGGAGCCGAAGCGTCTGTACATGTCCTCACACTCCTCCAAGGAGAAGCGGGCCAGGCCGAGCATGAAGGCCAGGACAGCCCCTGTGGTGTTGCAGCGGGGCGACAGAGAGAGAGAAGGAGAAAGCATGCAGTGGTGTGAGAGGAGGCTTACATTGAAATTGTATACATGCATCTTATTTTTTTGGATGGCTGATTATTGTTCAGACTGGTGGAGTCTCCTCCTCCTGCACAACGTCTTGACACACCTGTGCTTACTCCGCAGATGTAATCAAAGAGCTGGTGGATGGGTCTTCCTGTCTCCGCCTCCAGCAGTTTTAACAGCTGCAGAGGCACCAGACCTCTGCGGAGGCCGGAGGGCATAGCGTTAACATGAGCCACCAGGAAGCCCGCAGGCTAGCTAGCTCACGGACCGCTAGACCAGCAGTGAAAGACAGACGGACAGATAGATTTGGTAGGACATGTAGTTACCTTGTACCGCCACCGTCAATGGAGAGCACCCTTATACCACGGCCTTTGACTGGGTCCACGTAGCCAATCAGAGCCAAGGTTTCTCTGATGGCATCCTGAAGTTCCTGGTGATCTCTATGAGCACGTCGCTGTTTCAACATTTTAACCGCTGTCTTTTGCTGGAATGACATGACTTATTAGTTACATTTACTTGATTTGGGTCTATTTTTTCATAGTTCTATATTTCTATATTTCGTCTTCTGTATATCCTACCTGCCACACGACCGCTTTGCATGATGGGTAGCGGACCAGGTGTTGGTTGAGGGTCTCGATACAGGTTCTGAGATCGTCCGGAGACAAGCGCTGCTCTAGATGACCGATCCATGTGTAGGTCATCTCCTCAGCCTCGTTCCTACTCAACCCAGCCTGAGAATACAGAGCATAGTTTGCCAACAGCTGGAGCTAACTTTCATGACTTTGTAGGCTTTCTCGTTATGATCAACTGCTCGTGAATTTTTTAAGACATATTAAATATATGATATAGTGAAATATTAAAGTTTACCCTGTTCCTCTGTATTTTTACTGAACACATTTTTGGCATAACATAAAATGTTGAGATTAATGTCGTACTGTAATTTTGTGTGTATTATGATTGAACGATTTGTTCCACCCACCTTTCTTTTGAAGACGGCCTGCGGTGGTGCTGGTGTCTGTGTGGAGGGACTGCTCTGGGCCCAGGGGAATGCTCTGAGGTAGCCACCAAGCAGGCTGGGGATGGCACTTGTGGGTTGAAGAAAGCAGTCCACAAAAGACACCCCCTTTGGTTTCTGGGATAAGTACACTTGGGATTCAAGCGCTCTTAAGTAACTTAAAGCATCAGCTCCGTCATCTTCTTCTAAGGTTTTGGGTCCATTGAAATACTCATTCACGTGGTTAGCCATTTGCAGGTAGCTCTCCCCAAAATGGGTTGTGTTGGTGCTGGAGTGGAAAAGCCCTTCACTTTTAGAATTGGAGTGTTTTTCCTGATGCAATTGTGAGGAGTTAATTTGAGTTTCAGAGGTAGATAGTTCTGAAGGATCCTTTTGACTGCTGTCTACTGTCTGCCTGGGTTTGTCTCCAAGGAATTGATCTTTAGAAGCATTATCTTCCACTTTGGCACCAAAATATCTGTTGATGTGGCTTGCAAACAGAAGGTAGGCATCTGCCATGTTGCTGGAGGTGTTGCCTTTATCTGGCTCAGCATCTATTTGCCCTCTAGGCTTCTGTTCTGCTTGTGTATTTCTCTTTCTTTGCCTCCTGGTTGAAACTATATTGGAGTGCACACTTTCCAAGTCATTCTGAATCGTTAAATCTGATGAACCAATTCTGGAGAAAAATGTGTTGACGTGATTTGCAACATGAATGTAGTTCTCTCCGAATCTCGTTGCCAGAGAGCTTGGGTGAAATAGTTGCACCCCAGAATGTTTGGCAGGCGATGCTTCTTCTTCGGGTGGAGTTTTAGAGGACCTGTCCTTGTCTTCACGCTTTAGTTCCAGTGCCGTGTCCTTTTCCTGAAAAACTACCCTATCTCTGACCGCCTTCTGACTTTGATTACGTTTTCGTAACCTGCTCACATATTCTGGAGCGGCTAACAGAAGACTGGCGTTTTCTGCAAGAGGAACAGGATGAGTGTCTTTCTTCTGGAAATAAACATTGATGTGTCGTGACAGCCTATTAAAAGAGTGGCCCAGACGAGCTCCCAGGGCACTCCATTGGAAACCCGTCGGAGACTCCTGTATGATTCCGATGGGAGGGCTGGCCTTAAAGTCACTCCGGTTGGAGGATGAGCAGAACCCAACGGCCTGGAGGTATCTCACCTCCCTGATGCTATTCCTGGCCAAGTGGTCGGAGGTAGACCGCAGTATGCAGTGCCCGCTTATCTTGGCATTTCTGCGTCTAGCTCTTTGTGTGAAGCTGTGGCGCTGGAGGCTGTCGAGCGGGGTAGGGTTGAGACTGAGGTCAGAGCAGAAGGGTGGCCTGGCATAGCGGGGAAGGCCTCTGAGGAAGCCAATGAGGAACCTTAGCTTACAGTACGATGGTAGCGTCCCTGCGCTGAAGAGGTTGGTGCAAAGGTAGCGTCCCATCTCTGGATTTAAAGGGAAATGTGGAAATATTGCAGTCTAATTATATATACTAGACGTGTACCAGAGTCCTCTGGTATCCTGGAATAACAAACAATTGTATGGTATTAACATTCTTGTCGTATTATCAAATAAACATGGTAATGTGGAGAAAATTATTCAATGTACAAAGTATTCGGTGGACCGCATCCTCAACAAAGTGGGGTATCATTAATTTAATGACCTGAAATGAGACACATATTGAAATCTCTCCCAGCTAAGGTAAAGAAATGGATAAGGCCTGGGTCCAAGGGGGATTGATCATGCTCTACCCAAACCAGCAAAAGGTAAGTATAGTCATGGTTGAATATTGGCTGTGGATTTATCCGTGCTTTGGAGTGTAAAAAACTGTAAAGACACAAGCGGCATCTCAATTCTAAACCTCAAAATAATACCTCAAAATAATAAGCGCTCCAGTACCTCTGCCATTGGTATACACGTTTGTTTGTTGTTGGTGAATGGAAAGAGCTTCCCCCTAGTTATTCTAGTTAACAATCATAATAGTAAATCATGGCTATAAAATGATTTACTGATTTACAAAGTTAAATAATTAATAACTTAATAATAATTTCAGAAAATAAAGAAAATAAAGTTAAATAGTGGCAAAGCTGCAGAAACCATACATTGAAACAGGAATTACATTAATGTGATCAAGGTCAACAGCTTGGTGGCTTCCAGATTCAATAATATGGAAATAAAATCATTATCTACTTCAAGCCCAAAACATACCTTATTCTATTGCACCAATCATGATTGTTCATTCTTCCATTTAGCCAGTTTGTTGTGCTTTAACGTCTTGTACACAATTCCACAAAAGTAGCTAGCATGTTGACACTAGAGTGTTTTGCTATTCCTGCTATACATAGAGGAGCTCTAATCTAATTGGCTAAACTGGCTTAGGGGTGGACACCTCAGCGCTGCTGGCTGACCAATGCCGTGCAAGGAAACAAAAGCTTAAGGTCATGTGCCATCGCGGCTGACTGTACAGCACAAGAGCACAAGGCTAATATTAGGGAAGACAACAAGTTGTGGGTCTTGAAAGCCAGGAGGCCCAGAGCAGGCGTCAGAGGACACCAGCACAGTCCCTCTCCCATGAAGGTTACAGGACAGGGACAAGCCTGGAAGAGCCACACTTGAGTTTCTTGGAAACAATGTTTGATTCCCTCTATTAATCCACTTCTACTCCAATGTCTCTAAGAAACTATCTTTCACCAGCATCTTATTTTATAGATCTTAGGTCAGTTCAACACAAGAATGTCCACATGAGTTGAACGGGGTGTGGCGCACTCTACCGTGTATGCAACAGAGCTATTGCGTAAGCGTTGGGTACAGTCACTCACGTGCGTACTAGTTTGTACTACCTGTATCAGCCACTGGTGTCTGGCTGATAACAACACTGTTGTAGCGGAGCAGGACCTCCTCTTTGATCCCTCCTGGGTCTGGCTTCTGCCCAGCACAGTCACACATGATGACAGAAAATATAATGTCACTCGTGTTACAGCATTACTGACGTTTTTATTGCACAAACCATACAAAGGTGCGATTTGACGTTGTTGATTCCATTCTGTGTTGGCCAAGGTAATGCCACAGTATAATCAACATCAGGCATTCAAATGTTGTCATTCTTGAAAATGCTTTCCTTCAAAAACACATTTCATCACTTTGCTAGCATTTTATTGCGACAGCTTGTTTTCCAACCTTCATTGTCATCTAGTGGCAAATGCCCAGCAGTTTTGTAATCCATCCCATAAATAGTCGAACTGCCATCCAAACGATCAACGTGTTTTCTTTGCACAGCTTCCGGTACGGCACTCATCCCCACGTCCAGTCCACTTCAGGCGATTCCTGGCAAAGATGGCGTAGCTTTTGTCCATCCAGGGCCTCAAAGGGGCCCACATCATGAAGCGCCCCAACCAGCCCAGGCCGACGGCGCCGTACATGACTGAGAACGCTGGGATCCCACGGTGTACCTGCAGAGTTCACAGGAAGGTAATGGTAAGTATATACAACATCATTTCCCCTGACTACACCAATTAGAAGCTCTGCTGCAAAGACAGTATGCTCTCCAGCTCTTCTGACAGAGTGAACAGAAATAGAAAATGTGTTACATTAACTGTGTTTGATGTTGTGATTATAATTTAGAATTATGTAAATGAATGCAGTACAGTGTCTACATCAGGGGTCTCAAACTCGCGGCCCGCGGGCCAATTGCGGCCTGCGGGTCGATATTTTGTGGTCCCCTACTTGATATCAAAGTTAAGTGTTAGTGCGGCCCGCACGTTTTAATTTAATTTAATTTTATTAATTTTTTTGCCGAGTCGCTGCGCTTGCCCGTTGGCCTCATTTATAAAGCTTGCTGCGCACAAAAACCTTGCATAAGACGGAGGTGAAATGTGCTAGGCCAACGGTATGGCTTCTCCCAACTCTGTGTGCGCTGGAGATACGCCCTTTCTGTGTGTATCTCTTTCCAAACACCATGCACCTGACCGGGTTCTCTCCTGTGTGACTCCTCTGATGTATTTCGATCTTACTGAAGCATCTGAAACTAACCGCTTAGCAACCGAGTTCCTGAAGTTGTGGAGCTTCATATCCCTGAGCATGAAATGTGCGTCAGTTTTTTTTCACTGCAAACGTTGGTAGGCTATTTATAGAAAATGTCTATGTTCTGACATGATTGATTGCATTTTATAACTGCATGGGCCTGGATACGTCGGTAGGGGTGTGTGTGTGTGTGTGTGTGTGTGTGTGTGTGTGTGTGTGTTCCTGTGTGTCCAGTGGGAGAGGAAATATCGACGTGTGAAAGAGTGTTTTGTATCAAGTTGAGGCCGACACATACTAATCGAAATTTATATATCATAAGTTACACATGTATTAAACAAAAATTCGGGTTGAAATCGAGCTCGGGCTCATAATTACAGTTAATGTGTCGGGCCGGGCCGGGCTCGTACAGAACGTGCACGGGCCGGGTCGGGCTTGACACACACACACACACACACACACACACACACACACACACACACACACACACACACACACACACACACACACATTTGCGGTGAAAAATGCTTCTGCACATTTCACCCCGTCTTCGCAAGGTTGTTGGGCACAGCAAGCTTTATAAAAAATATATATATAAAGCCCTGCATGGGCCCTGCAGGAGCTGTGTGAGAGGAAGCGCTGCCAGGTCTCTGGCAGTAAGGAGTAGGCAAGAAAAGCCATATGTTCAGAAGGACACTTCATGTTCTGAAGAAGGTTCATGTTTTAAAGTCGTTCATGTTCAAAAGAGCCATTCATGTTCAAAAAAGCATTCATGTTACAGAACTGTTAATAGTAAAGCTTGAGAAGACTGGATATTTGTACTTTTTTGTGGAAAACGATGCGGCCCAGCCTCACCCAGAATCTGCCTCCAGCGGCCCCCAGGTAAATTGAGTTTGAGACCCCTGGTCTACATAGTACATACACACATGAAATGCATTGCTAGCACTATGAATTAGAAGATGCTCACCTGGTCCCTTTCATCAATCACGTGCATCTCATCCATGGCCGTGTCGTAGCTGACCCCTGCGAACTCTCCTCCGTCATAACCAGGAAGTGAGATGTCAACAAATGTGACTTTTTCTGCTTTGTTTCTCTGATAATACTGGAGGAACCGTATCTCTGTCACACAAATGGGACAAAGTCCATCGTACAACACCTGCAATTGGTTTGAATAAATGATTATACTCAATTATAATCATTATACATTAATTATACGCAATTATAATCATTACACTGCCTTATTTATTTACCCCATTGTGATTCAGTAAGGGGGTAAATAACACAAGTGTGTTGTAAACCAGTATTTTTTACCCTGACAAGTGATTGTTGTGTTGAGAAGGTCCGATTCTGATGGCGGCAGAGAGATCTGCAGCTCGCCAAGGAAGGAAATCCTCTGGCTAATGCCAATGTCATTGGCATCCGTACTTTGGGAAGCATATGAAACATATTGAACCGAATCTTAAACGACCAACGTCTGGCGAGATGAGGCGGTTAACATCAATGACAAAGCGAAGCTTACACAAGTCAGTTATAACCCATTTCAGTGGTTACACAAGTGTTATTCAGGGTATAAACGGCAACGCTCAATCAATCAGCCAACTTAAACCTAAAGTAAATTCAAGAAATGCCAATGTACGGTGTGTTGTACGAACGAAAAACTCATTCAGCAACACCACAACCATGGTTGTATGGTATTGGTCCAGTGCGTTTGCAGGTTACTTTCGTAACGAACATCGCCTTTCTTTTTCTGCTCGCCGCAGTAACAACACAATGCGATGATCCGCTTATACCGCCACCTGCTGGTGAGTATGGGCACTGCCGGGTGTGGGGCCTGTATCATACCTTTCAGGTTGATCGATCAGCCTAACTGTGCTTGCACACATTAGGATACCTTTGATTGTGATATGGCAAGTCAGTCCATTTAATTTGACCACATGAATCGGCTTTAGTAATGAACAGCCTCCCAATCACTCTAACATCACTCTATCCATTATCTGGTATAGGCCTGCATGCATTCTGCTGTCATTCACTCTCATTCCATGCATATAGCTTCTCTAAGAACATATTGATTGCATTTCTACAAAAAGAAAAATAATACGTACATTTTAATAGAAATGTTTCAATATTGGCCTTCCCCAAGGGTGATACATTATGCATGAAAATCGTAAGCTAATATGTTGGCTTCTGCTATCGTAATGTCATAAACCATATGTGGATGAACAAATCCAGCTTTCATTCAGTAGCCCTGGGTAAACTGGAAGGTCTACCATTCCTGTTCGTGTCACTTTTAAAATGTTCCACCATCTCCCCCCAAAGCACTCACCATTGTTCTTCACCCTACCCAAGCCTCACCCTACTGTTCCCATCCTCCCACCCTGCCACAGGTTGTCAGCGCTATTCTGTTAGAGGGACCGCTTTCTTTGGAGAGAACTGCCCTCGGCCATCATCGCCCCAGCACACTCTAAATTATACATCTTGTTTCCTGTTTCTTCTTGTTTGTCTCCGTTATGTTTTCTGTGTGTCCTTTTCGACTGTGAAAACACATTTCATAAGCGAAAGCACTGAATGAAGGATACATCCTGAATCTTTACGCTGGAAGGGTAACTTAAGTGGATCCATGCGTGTTTATACGTTGACGGTGACATATGTGGAGTTTGTTATAACGTTATTAAATAAATTGTTTAGAGAAGTCAGCAGTAGGCCTATAGTAACAGCCTTTGTGTGAGTGTGAAAGAGCCCCGCTCCCTGGCCGGTGGGTTGCTCTACTTACATTTTGAATTCATGTAAAACATAGATGTGACGTAAAACCACCCACAGAAAAACAAAACCATGAACCAAAATGTAACTATTTCACCACTAGATGGCAATAAATACTTGCATTCGAGTCCTGTGATTTAGAGAGATAATGAGTCTATGTTTCCCTTTTTAGAATGCCAAGAAGAGAGTAAAATGTTATTCATTAGTATTTCGATAAAGATTGTTTCTTGTACATTTTAGTTCATTGTGAACAACACTACTAATTATTATACTACTAATACTACTAATATAATAACAATAGGTCATTTGCCTCGAAATTGAAATATTGTAACAAATAATAATATCTTGGTTTTGTTCTTGCGTCTCCCTGAGAGAGTGGCCCTTCAGTCAGGGGCTTATGAACCACTCACATGTGGAGAAGGGCGCTTCGCAGCAGCGGTCCTTTCAAAAAAGGCTACAAGATTACAGTCCTCGTGGCTGATGCTGGAGCTGGTGAAACTACACATCTTTCTCAGAGTTATTGTGTTCATTATAATCTGTGATAATAACACAATCGATAATGAGACAAACCATCAAGTTCAATAGAAACTCGGCAGGCACACGTTCTGATTTAATTTGAATCCTCTCGAAGCTGTTATCAGATTTAATTAAAATGCTGCTTTTGTCAAACACTGGCCTAAAACATAAAGTCAAGGCGTGTATTAATCGCATGCATGACTAGGTTTACTCTGTATACTTGTACGGAGAACGCGAAGGCCCCTAATTTAAATGCTGGTTCCCATAATCTGTGTATCAACTACTTACTGAACAGCTTGTACATAATCACTGTCCTGCACTGTGGCTGATGCCGGTGTATCTGACGTTAATTGAGACCCAGCAGATTGAATCCGGGGCCACAGTGCGCCGACAAAGCCCCCCTAAAAAGCAATGTGACCACTACCATGAGCACTCATTGCTCCATGCTTGTATGAAATGACTTTTACATTTTCAGATGCAAACTGCATATTGGGAAGCAAAGCACACACAATGTCAAAAATCCATTTAATTGTGCACATTCATTGCAAAAGAATGCCTGCCAGCCAGGCGACTATAGGGTGTGCCTTGCAACCCAGAATGAATACTAATTATAATTCCATAGGTACTACTAGGATGTTTCATAAGCTGGTGTGAGGCAGGGCAACATCCAAACCCCAGCCTGAACCAATTTAAAGACTTCAGATAGGATGGGGGGAGGGGGGGGGGGGGGGGGGGAGACTATCTGGAGTCTTTAAATTGGTAAATACTGTAAATTGTAAATTGGTGGACGCCGATCAAGCAAAACCCCTTCACTGAGTGGCTATCAGTTGCAAACATTTGTCTTTTTTTTTTTTTTACTAAGTGTAACACTGTTTTAATGACACAGTTGGGATGTCAGGGGAAAGTAGTCGCTGGTGCTGATGCTGCGGCGTCTAATCCAACATGTTTGTTAATAATCTTCTCTAATCGTCTTTACGCGCGGTGCAGCGGCGGCACTAATCTCTAGGCTTGCGATGTTTATGCTCCGGCGGAGGGCGATGCCGTGTTATTATAACATATTCCAGATTCAGGAGTTGACTGTACTGTACGGTGGAGCCTCCAATCCCCCTGCGTAGGACTAGTGGTTTCTGAGCCGTCACCCCATCACAAACGCTGGGGGCCAGTGGCATCTGGACTGGCAGGACGTCTAAATGCACGGACGACGTGTAGCCTATATCTTAGCCGCAGTACTACATGTAGGCGGTGTTAAAATGTTCCACCAGACAGTGGATAAATTACCATGTCAGTCTATCCAGGGAGCCTTCAAGGACTCAATCACCCTCTCCAGAGTGGAGAGCGTCAGGGCCCTAGTGGCGTTTCTCCTGATTGCCGAGTCTGTCTCCGTGATACACGAGATTAACTGTGAGCGCTATGTTAATGAGCTACATTTGACTCACAATAAGGTGACTGCTATCGACTTATGGGTGTAATTAAGGATGCGAGAGTCGTGTGTGTGGAGGCCTGGGCAGCAAGATGAGGAGGAACTAAGGCTCTTGCTTTACCTTAACACGTCCCTAGAGGGCAGATGACATCAATTAACCATTTGGAGGAGACATCCCACAACAAGGCACCAAGAACACAGACAGATGAGAGCTAGTGTTCATCTTCGAGTGGGACTACGTCGAGATGACATGTCCCTAAACAGAGAAATAATGGGCCTAGTTTAATTAGGAAACGCTGAAACTAAATACAGAAATGTTCTTAGGTAGCCCATTTATGTAGCAATAAGAAATAATCAAAATCATGTCAGCCGTTATCTACTAGAAATGTTGTAGTTATGCTCAGACCAATGGCATTGAGCTGAAACAAAGAAACATCAAGACAAATTGTCAGTCTTTTAATAAAAATTGGACCAAACAGAGCAAGGCTGCACTTTGAACCAATGCAGGAACAAAGAGCTGCAGAATCCCCCGACCGCTCAATTAGGATTCATTCACAATGGTTCATGAAATTGAGAAGCAAGGCAAAGTTAAGGGCTAAATGAGATAGCCGCCACACATAATTTAGAGTGATTCAACTTTATTTCCTGCCAAATTTAGCAAAGTGTTCTGTTTGTCGTAGAATAATCGTCCCGACACACATTTAGCCCATTTTTCATACACAGAACGATTCAGCACCACTGAGTGGCAGATCATAAGCATATTGGTCAGTCACAGACCGATATGCTTATGATCTGTCACTCAGTGGTGCTAAATTCAGCCTTTCTGGAAACAATTGGCTTTCTCTGAAACATTGCGTGTTGGACTTGCTCCCGCAAAAAGCGCATTAAAACCATTGTTTCCCCTCTATATCTGCTGAATGCAGACAATTACCAAAGCCTGTGTGACTGGAGACACTGGGGCTGCTCAAAGCATGTAATACAAGAAGAAATCTGTTCTTCCTAATACTATTCTCAATTTCACTACAGCTCTCTTCTCTCTGCCTGTCTGTCAGTCAAACCATCCATGCTTCTTAAGATGGATAGATAGACAGATGATGGATAGATATCAAACTGTTTAGGCTACCACATAGAATCTGGCAATAATATTATTTGTTTAGATTGTTCTGATTATGAGATCCATCCTATATCCATCTATCGAGCTGTGTAATACACCCTTAAGGGTATACATTATACACATCCCAGTGCATTACACCTGACAGACTGAAGGCTTTCAAACTGTGTGACCGGATTGACTTTGAGTGGCGGCGTTGTCTCAGCTTTATATTCCTCGAGTCCTTGCTGTGAATCTGGAGAGCTTGCGATTGACCTGGGCCTGCCACCCGCTGCCTATTTACAGACTAGTCCTAAGAGACAGCCAGTGTCATGTCTTTAGGGACCGACTCCCTGGGCCACAGCTCCGACTAGAGAGTATGACACAGAGACTGGCCGTGGAAAAAGGGAGAAGAGCAAAAAAATAATAATTAGAGGAGCGAGCGAGGCGTATCGGCTTGTCCATGCCTCAAAACGAGGGGGGGGGGGGAAAGGGCAGTGGCAACACGATGGCAGGAGCCATCTCAGCCCTAACATCTGTGTAATTACATATCAGAGGACTTGTAATACTGGGGATTATGTTTCCATTGGCTGGCATGCGTTGGGGTCTGTCGATGACCGGCAGAATCATTAAGCACATCATGAGGCGGGACAGGGTAAGACGTAGCAGGAATGCTAATAGCATGCGAGGGCTAGCCACGCTATCAACATCCACTCATGAATGTCTTGATTTAATCAAGCATGTTTTATCATTTTTCTTCAGAGGGGTGGATAACAATGGAAGCCACGTCTTAGCTATAGCGACAGAATTTGCGGGCGTGCTTCATTATCCCCTACACGCAGAAAGGCCCGCGTTGAATACACTCGCGGTGTGGCCGACTTGAGTCAGCATCACAATAGCTCGAGCGAATCCGTGTCCTCAGAGGTGTTTTTTTCCATATTTTTTGTGCTTTTCAAGGGCAGCGTCTGCCCAGTCTCGGAGCAACATGATGAGGTTGTTGAGTGTGACGACCGTGCTCGCTAAAGCGGGCTGGAGGTGTGTGATTTAGTTTCCATTCATATGGTGTGTGTGTGTGTGTGTGTGTGAGTGTGTGTGTGTGTGTGTGTGTGTGTGTGTGTGTGTGTGTGTGTGTGTGTGTGTGTGTGTGTGTGTGTGTGTGTGTGTGTGTGTGTGTGAGAGTGTGTGTGTGTGTGTGTGTGTGTGTGTGTGTGTGTGTGTGTGTGTGTGTGTGTGTGTGTGTGTGTGTGTGTGTGTGTGTGTGTGTGTGTGTGCTGGGTGCGGGTGGGTGGGGGTGTTGGGTCAAAGGACGTCTAGTCCTATAGATACACCACGATTACACGGTGGGCGTCGATAATAAAGTGTTCATTATGTCTTAAAGTACCTCTCGATAGACTTCCCCCACATACAGTCAGTTCAATTGGAATCTCATGAGCAGGGATGCATTACACGGCTGTGTCTGTGCCGGCTGACAATAAGCTCTGGGCTTTGGTGACGACCGGGGGACTGCGACTCTGCGAGCACTACGATTCAGTGGGAACATAACAAAGAAGCTCAGAATGGGTTTGTAAAGATGAAATATTGTTTTCCAACAAAGAACTTCTTTCTCTTCTTTTTGTCGATAGTTTCTTCAGTTATATATAAAAATAAATACACATGAAGTCTCTGCGTTTAATGACTAGTGAAGTCTTGATAACATTTGTATTGGAAAAAAAAATATATTTTGTGAATATGGAAGTGGCGCGCTCGAACTTAATATGCCACAATAGGTCTATTTTAGGCTGTTGGGCACAAGGCTGGGTTTCATGTCGAAGTCAGCCGGATTGAGCCAGATAAGCTCCAGCTACAATAACATGTGAACATTATAATATCAAATATGTAAGTGACCGTTCCATGTTTTAAATACAGGGCTGCATGGCCAACTGGCACTGCCCAAATAGATTTAAAAGGGCATAAACAACAAGAACAACAAGAACAACGACAACAACAACAACAACAACAACAACAACAACAACAACAACAGTAAACCACTAAACAGAAGCTGGAAGGGTGTCATTAGGTTAAGTCCGTGTCAGTCTCATTAGTTACAAATTGTTTAGAGATGCACCTGAAGAAGAGAGAGTGGCATGAAATGCCAATTTGTTGTTGTCAAAAGCAACAGGCTAATCTGCCTGAAAATGTAAATGGGGTGAGACGTGATGATTAATGCCAAAGGGTAGGCAGCGAAAGCTAGCGAGACTGCTTTGCTTTTGTCATGGTGCCTGCCCCGAGCCAACGAGTGGGCGCCCGTCCACGTCCCTGGTGCTAAAGAATAAATCAAACAGACCCCGACGCTGAGACTAATGAGGTAGATTTGCTTCACCTGCATGGACTACTCAAGTTACTCTCTGAGTTAAGTTCGACAGTTGTATTAGTATGTTCTCCACCGTTTCCTTGAGCAGGGATCTTTGATAGGTCTTCCACGACACGGAGACACCGGGTCATTCTACAAACCCCAGACTGACTTCAACCCGATGAAGTCAGTCTGGGGTTAGCGCTCACTAAAAAACCCAATTAGTTTCAGATTAACCCTTTATTGCTTGCAATATTGCTTAGCTATTTGGGAATTTGTTGTTCAGTTAGATATGCACACATGTTCAACCAAGCCTGGAGTCAGAAGGACATCAACTCCTCCAATGTAGGCTATCAGATGCAATGAGCCCACACAATCTTATTATTATTATTTTGTGTTTGTGGTTTCGATTTACATATTTTTTAAATGAAAAGCTTTTTCCTGTGTATGATAGTAGATTAAAGAATCCTTGGGTCAGTGGTTCTACTTTAAAGAGAAACCTTTGTTATATAGATTCATTTGACTTGAAATCATTTTTCGCCCCATCATTCCTGCCCAGTAGCCTCTTTAGGCCATCCTGATCCTGCGAGTTCACACTTCGTCTCTCTCTGCAGATCAGGCTGGCCTCCAGCCCTTTGAAAGCTTCTCCCAAAACTTACCAAATGCTCGGACCAATCATTGCTTGCCTTGAGAGCTTTCAGTTAATGAAGAACAAAGAGCACCTAAATCTAGCGAAGAAAAAATAAATAAACCACCACAAAGGTCTACCAGTCCACCCAGCGACCAAAACAGTTTTTTACCATGAATAAACTGAATAATGATCTTGAAAGATAAACAGAAATAATTTTTTTGAGCAATGTGAAGCTGCATCCATATCTGGAAAATCACATAATAATGCCCAGCTAAGGCAAACTGATATTCATTGCGAAATGAAAACTTGTATAGGCCTATATTTATATATGTGTAATTTACAGTAATTAAACCCTTGTAATGGCTTTAGACTGTTTTCTAGTATGTGGCACTGGGCAGCTAGCCTCGTGAGACCATCCAGATATTCAAGTTTGCACTTTCAATGAATATAAGTCTCTAATGCCGCTTTTCCACCGCACATGTAGCTCGACTCGACACGACTCGACACGACACGACTCGACACGGTAGCAGCACGGGTGCTTTTCCACCGCAAATAGTACCTCCTGGACATGGGCGGGGTCGGCTGCGCGAAAGGGCCGTGACGTATTTGTGTACGCGACGCAAACAACACATACGCAACCCACACATGGACAGAACCCACATAACAACAATGGAGGACATCGATCGCATTACTATTATTAGCTGGCATGTTGAAGAAGTTGGAGAAGTGGAACATGTTGGCTGCGGCGCTGCTATGGATGTTACCAGCATGGTTGCCATGTCGCTCTCGTGACTTCGTCACACTCTCTGGCCAATCAGTCGCCGGCCGTCTGCCGACGTCACCTTTTAGCATCGGCTCAGCTCGCTTGGAACCTAGAGCGAGTAGGTACTAGAAAAAGCAGCCACTTCAGGTACCAGATACCATGGTACCGCGGTGGAAACGCAAAAAATGCGAGCTGAGTCGAGTCGTGTCGAGTCGTGTCGAGCTGGTACCATGCAGTGGAAAAGCGGCATAACTCTCACTCTCCCTCTCTCGCTCTCTCTCTCTCACTCCCTCTTTCTCCCTCATTATTGAGCGAGAGTGAGAGAGTGGTTTTTATTAATTTGCTTATTGTGCCTTTGACTGAAAAACCAAGTTTTTCATCTCCAAAAGAGAATGAATCACAATTTGTCCAAACACACACACACACACACACACACACGCACACACACACACACACACACACACACACACACACACACACACACACACACACACACACACACACACACACACACACACACACACACAGACACACACACACACACACAGACACACACACACACACACACACACACACACACACACACACACACACACACACACACACACACACACACACACACACACACACACACAGACACACACACACACACACACACACACACAAGATGAATATTAACAGATCATTGGGTAGTGAAGAGGATAATTGGAGTTACAGACAGCGGTATGGAATAACAAAGTACCCCCCCTCACATACACAGCGCTACAACGGGCCGCCCCTCATGGCCGTCTAAATGGGATGATTGCGGTGGGACTGAAGGGTGCTTGAGGGATGGGTGCTCCAGAAGCAACAGGAAAGGTAGAAGAAACGAAAACGTGGGAGGCACAAAACAGGACTCCGAATGTACTAGGTGCCAGAGTGCCTTGATTACAGGGCTCGCCTGTCTGTGTGTGTGTGTTTGTGTGTGTGTTTGTGGGCATACAGGTGTGTGTGTGTGTGTGTGTGTGTGTGTGTGTGTGTGTGTGTGTGTGTGTGTGTGTGTGTGTGTGTGTGTGTGTGTGTGTGTGTTCCGTGGGGTGTGTATACATACCGATGCGCTTTGTTTTTTTCTAGTGTTAATATGCTACTTCCTCTGGTATGACAGCAGGTAAAAACTACTACTGCTACTCAACTGCAGCAACAGGCATTGGTTCTTTGCTTTTATTTGTCCTTTTTTTTTTTACTTTCTTTCAGCTCATAGAGAAATGAGCCAGTGACAAGTTTTCAGTCAGAGGAGGTTATGTGTTGCTGCCGTGTTGCATCAGCGAAAATATCCCTTTCTTTTCTTCAATTTGCAATCAAGCTTATTAGGTCTCCATACATCAGATGATGTCTCGGTGTGGTTGCTCTTTATGGTAGTAACATCAACTTTGAATTCACTAATTGGTCGAAGTATGAAGTGAAGCACGCCACAATTATGCAATTAGTCTCACAATTTTGTTTTCATGTGTAACTGAGTAATAGATTTTCATGTCAATTATTGATGTGTCAATATGAATATTCATTTGTTGTTTAGAACCCTTTCAGGGGAATCAAACTAATTTGTTAAGCGTTTATTCAAAGTTTAGTCTCAATGGGTCTCAAAACAGTTTCAAAACAATAAAATGATTAAAATATGAATGTGTATGACGTGAATATTATCACTAGTGTTTGAGGCCGGGTAAATCTGCTTTATTTCTGATATAATGCAATACTTACATTATAATAACCGCATTTGGAACAACCTAGAATGTAAAAGGGAAACTAGCTATAGAGCACCTCAGCGAAGAAGATAATATCCCGGTAGTAGCTCTGAAGAACAGCCACTTTAAAACTGTGTTTTTCTAGGAACTACACTGTATAGATATACCATTTAGTAGGCATACAGGTTGGTAATTAAATTCTAGGGCACTCTGTGTCTTGTGTGACTGCTCTTCCCATACCCCACGTTGTGAGCCGGAAGATTTCCATCTGGGAAGGTAATGAGATATTTCTGCTGGGTGAACTATTCCTCACCGTTATCCTGGAGACACACACACACTGTTGTCTGTCTGTATGCTTCGGGGTCATAATGCAAAAAAATCCAATAATGGGCAGGATGGTGTATAGTGGCGAGGGACCTGGTTTCTTTCAAGTCCACAGCTTACTTTCAAACATCCTTGAGCAAAATGGCAGAACTTTGCATTGCTTCTTAATAACATGAATCTGAAGTCACTGTATGCCACTGTGGATGAAGGAATCTCTTAAATGACTAAATGGTCAAATGCTTGTTGACTTGTAAGCGGTGAAAGCAAGAAGTCAGCGTCACCCAGGCGGCCAGATGCTAGTACACAGCTGCCGATAGCGGGAGCAGAGGAATCAACGGAGAATCAACATGAATCCCTTTCCTTTTGGAGGCAATAAAGCATGCCTTCCCATGGAGATGCCTTCTCGTCAAATCCACCTGCAATCCGTCAAGAAAATGTTATGTTTTCCCCTGCGTCTTTAACCCTAATGGGAATTCCAAATGAAAGATAGGCACGGCTTGGTAAGGACATCTCCTTCATGTTTCTACAGATCACTTGTATCAAAATTGTGTGATATTTGTATATATTGTATGATGCTCTGAACATGCTTAGTAGCAAGCATGTTGGAGGTAATGTGTAATTATTCTTGACAAGGTCAAAGTAGGCCTGTTTTATCTCAGGGATGCATAATTGAGAGTACATCTTAAAAAACCCATCGCGAGCATATACGGCAAGGAACAGAAAACACAAACACAGCATTCATTTCAGTGTTGTTTCCACTGAGGATGTACGGCAGTAGCATACAGTACAGTGGATGATAGGGCCTTCGACTTATTAATAATGTATAAGAGAGGTAAGAGAAATGACTCTGCTCGTAGGTTCTCTCAAGAAGCACGCCATGAATTTGCAGGGTAATAATAATGATTCTTCTCAGAGAAATAAAGGCCACCCTCTGCTCCCCGTAGTCATAAACCTGACTCAGTCTTCCATTGGCGGGGTAAAAAAATGCTTTTTGGTCCCCCCCCATCCTCACAGGAGCCATTCGCAGCAGTACTCCAACCAGCCAGCTTGATATGCAACCTCCTCTCTCACCGGGCGCAGATGTACAGTTGCGGGTTTTAGATGACTCATTTCCCTATTATATCAGTTATGGATGATGAGAAGAACTGTAGTTTTGAGGATTATGTTTCCTAGCCCGTAAATATATTCCAAACATGGACAATCTCAAGAGTCATTTGTAAACCTTGTTTTTCAAATCTTGTTAGTCATGGTGTTCCTTTCTTTTCAGACCTATTTCAGCTGTTAAAAATATAAGTTGCCTACTGTGAAATATTTGACACATTGGGAGAGACTCCCTCTGCAATTATGGGTTGGGTCATTATTTGACCGCTTTTTAGGGGCCTTTGGTCTACTCAACAGTCTTTGAGCATATAATGACTATGAACTTAAAATCGTCCACCACACCACCGTCCAATCACACCTTCAGACTTCAGCATCTACAGGCTGCCAGCGCACAGAATATTCACGGTGTTTCTGGAAATCAGTATCAAATCAGTTTCAGAAAGCCTGCCATTGCACTATATTACAAATGACATATATTGTAGTGCCCTTGTTTGGTTTCGCTGAGTGCTTTTCCACCAGGCACACTTATCACTGGTGGCATGAGTTCATCTGGCTGTGCAAGGAGGGGTGTTTTTAAATGGAAGGATCCTTATAATCCATGTGTACACAGGGAAAACAGAACAGAGCAACGCCAGGCCGCCTGACACAGATGTTCATCACTCTGACAAATGACACCAAAGAGCCCTAATTGATTTCCTCTCACATAACGCACCTTCCCCACGTTGGCACCAACAGCCAATTTTATTGAAGACAGCGGTACAAATCAAAATTGTTCCCCCCTCCACCGCGAGTTCTGAGCTTGGTTTAAAGGAGAGGCTTGATTATATGGTATTAAATGGCTTTTCCACGGTGCTGTCGTCATTACAAAGACGAATAACGATCAAAGCGAGACCTGCATTCGGTTTGACACTCAGTCAGAGAAGAAAAGCATTTATTTACACAGGCTTTATGTGTGTGTGTGTGTGTGTGTGTGTGTGTGTGTGTGTGTGTGTGTGTGTGTGTGTGTGTGTGTGTGTGTGTGTGTGTGTGTGTGTGTGTGTGTGTGTGTGTGTGTGTGTGTGTGTGTGTGTGTGTGTGTGCCTGTGTATGCATGTGTGTGTGTACAGGATAGTGATCGTGATGTGTTGACGAGAGACACGTGTTGCCAACTGTTTATCTTTGAGGACGGCACTTCAAGGACACTTTGTGATTTCATTTCAGGCAATGTACGTATAAAAGGCATACGGTTGCATTACATCACCAACATGTTTTTTTAATGATGTCTTGGCAGCTCTCATTTCATGATGCATCATGACATATACCGTGACATGAGTGACGTTCCGCGGTAATAGCATATGAATCATTAATATACATTTATAGAGGTGAGCAGCGTCCTAAGTAAAAACCAGTCTGAGCTACTCTCAAGAAGGTTTACACAAAAAAAAGGCATAATTAAGGCAAACACTTAGCTTAGTCGACTGCTCTCACAGACACTACATTCGTCCGGGCAGGGAAACACTTTTTTAAACCCATGTTTTTCCCTCTACCTGAATGCCATGCGAGAGTGCCATTTTTTTTACCATGGACAATCTCAAGAGAGACAGAGATAGTTACTAGAATAAAACGTTGAGGCTGAGAGCCAGAAGGCGACAGCATCTGCTGTCTATGGAGACGGCAGTCACCCATTTGGCCCGGGAGAACAGCTACAGGTTTGACTTATCTACCTATCTGCCTCTGTCTCCTGGACGATATTGCTATGCTACTTACAGCCAACTGACATTTAGGTATATAGCACTGGAGCACAAGGGAACTCTCTCAGTATTAGTTAAATAAAAAATAATTATTACCAATTTGAAGATATGTGTTTTTGCAGAAACAATCAAATATTGCAGAGGCGTCCTATTCTATAGGTGAGAGGGTTTGTAGGCAAATACTAGTGTTTCTAATCTGTGTCTGCTCTGCCCAGAGCGCATCTTGGGAGCTGCAGGGTTTGTGTCTGGGAAGTTAATGAGATGATTCTGCTTGGTGAACTATTCCTCACTCTTATCCAAGACAAACATATAATGGAATCTATTAAATGTTAAGATCAACTGATGTTAAAGTCGAGCCGCTCAATTTCCATTAAACGCGAGGGGGCATCGGTAAATTGAAAAAACATCAAGTTCCAAGATGACTTCTTATTTTAATAGCTAGTTTGATCAGATTCCACCCACTTAGATATTAATACCCTACTGAAGTGAGATTCAAAGGCCAGTTTCTTACTCTGCTTTTCATGAAAAAAATACAATCTCATTTCTTACTTGACTGAGCACAGGAAGTGGCTCATGCAAATAGAGCAGATAGCAGCTATTTTAACGTTGACCTTTCCGGAAAGAAGCTGTGAATCTATCAAAGGAAAAAGACACTGAGTAAAAGAATAAAGAAAGGAAAATGTAAATGAATGACCTGAATGGCATCCTTCATCATTTTACTCCACCTTCCTGGAATGTGATTTATCCCCAATGATTTATGTTCTGTGCACTATGTCAACAATGAGGGGAACTGGTCTGACCTCACTACATCACAAGCTATTGCCCCATCCCTTCTCTTTTATTTCCAATTCGGCTAATAAGTGTTTCAATATAAGCTTATTATTCTAATAATAATTTATGGCATAAAAATGTTACAATATTTAGGTGAAAATAATTAATATTGACTATTTTCCTATTCTTCTTCAAAGCGTGAACCCCAGCGCATACAAAACACCCCTATATCCCAACCCGAACCGCTTTCTCTCCTACTTCAACGGCTTAAAGTATATGCATAAAAGCAGCCTCGTTTTTATGTCCGTCGTCATGTGTAGCATGACATTCTCTGTGTGATACCAATCATCCCAGTGGGCACAGTGTCGCTGTAATCAGCATTAATATCATCCTGAAATGTCATGTGTTTTTTAGGGCACAGAAACCTTTTCAGTTGGCTGTTATGACAAGACTAGGCTTAGCTTAGGGAAATGGAAGAAAAAAAAGAAAAAGATAAAATGTTTCATGTTTCATCCCGCGGCATATCACAGAAACAAGCGCTCACAACCTCAGCTTGAAGCAAAGCACAATGATTTATTGACATTTTTCTGTGCTGACCAACCCTGGCACAAAATACCAATGTCTTATCTTGGGGCCATGTCATTAGCGCTCTCTCATTCGCCCTCTTTCCCTTTCTCTCTCTATTAGTTTATTGTTTTTAATGTTTTAACACAAAAGGAAAAAAAAACATGCCTTTGGGGATATGTGGGAAAGCTCCCTCAGTCGAGGTATTGAATATAAATATCCTTTGTACAGAGAAACGAAGGGAAGAAGCCTGTAAGGGCTTGTGAAGTAGCCAGTGAGTCTGATATGCCATATCTGGGTCCACCAATTGAAATTTAATTTCCACTGCGGTGTTCCTTCAAACATGCAATGAGGGAACAACCATGTGAAAATCATTAGTGGGTGGTACATTTTGGGCATGCTTTCAGGTTAGAAAATGATTTTGAAGAGTCTTGCTGGGGCAGTGTATCACTTAATAGATTAGAAACAATAAGCTCACACAATTCTTCCTTGTTTCCATTCCATGTTTCATTGAGTTTTCTACTTTGATTGGCTCGTGTGCTTTACTAGCCTGACACTGCCAGACCAATTTGCAAATATGTATTATTCTAGAACCTCTCAGCTCATTTAAATTGAAGGTGCGTTTTCAGCGGGCACAGACATAAATGTCTGTAGGCGCAATTGGAGAGACGTAAAACCATTCAGAGAAAAAATAAACGTGTGACAAATCAGCTGTCGCCATCTTGGTTGTTTATAAAATGTCTCAACGTCGCTCCTAAAGAGTCATCGTACCAAAGCCACCCCACATCAGATAAACGTCTGCTATTGGTGGACATCTGTCTGAACGGGAGGGGGCCAGAAGCATATGCCAGGGCAAATTAAACATGAGCTCAGAGATCTGTCTGGTTCCAAGGCTAATGCTGCATTACACTGTACTCTACACTCTGCTACTCAATGCTGTATTATACTATACTTCTGGTGTTCTACACCATACTTTACCATTACAATACATGCTATAAAGCTAGAGTTTGTTTCGTTTTCAAGGAGACATTTAGACTTTCAAAATGTCAAAGCTATCTGAGCTTCAGCTGACGCACTTGAGCTGACGCACATCATCTGAGGCATGTCGGGGTCACAGCCATGGGCTGAGCAGCCTCACCTGTTAAAAACAGAGAACTCATATAATACACTTGTTTCCAAACAATTGCGAAGGGAGGTCATGGATGGAGTTGTGTGCACGCAGTGATGGCAGCCATAACCCAAAGGTCAAAGGTTGAATTATTGCAGCTGTCACCAAGAAGGAAGTTGAGCGAGATGTTGTCGTTTCCTCCCTTCCGTGAACTCTCAAGGTCACACACAGAAACCCGCTGAAAACAAACCTTTTTATTTTTTCGAAGGGTTTGGTTTCCCAAATGTCAGTCACCAAGTCTGTGGAGCAGCATGACACAACCCAAACATCTATGGTAGCTTCTCATTCCACTGTACGAGTCTGTCGTGGTGAGGCTCTCTTATTTGCTTCGTTTAGGCGACAGAAGTCTTTAGATTCTGACTTTAGATGTATCTAGATTCAATAGCTCCTCTGTTAACACAAAAGGCTCAATGCGCTCACAACCCTCTCAGCCATCACACATCAAATCGTTGCTTGTTTTGGAGGAGCGCATACAGGTTCCAGGTCTGTGCCACATGCACTGTTTGCCCATCTCTAAGAACTGTTGGAGACGTAGCAATGTGGGTGTTCGAGCAAGTAAACTACTATAATAGCAGGCCTGTCGCACCAGGCCTGCGTCATATGCGCATATGCCAAGCAGCCTGCAGCTCACACACACACACACACACACACACACACACACACACACACACACACACACACACACACACACACACACACACACACACACACACACACACACACACACACACACACACACACACAGCAGGCGCGAACGCACACCGCAAGCACGCACATACACACCGCATATACAAACCGCACACACACGCACATGCGCACGAACATACACGGAAACGCACACACACACGCGCGCGCGCACACCGCACATCAAGACAAAGGCAGCGACACACTCGCCCAGGTAAGACGTTATGTTTAACATAACGGCTCCGCCATTGACACACGCGCAGGTAAGAACACACACGCACCCACACACACCGCAGCGACACCCGCCCAGGTAAGACGTTATGTTTTTAAACATAACGGCTCTGCCGTCGACAAACTCTCCCAGGTAAGACGTTCTGTCTATAGAATGTATAAACTGGGATAAAAGAAGGGAAGAGACAATTTCTCACCTCGACAAGCAACGGCAGGACGTTTGTTTTGTCGTATAAAAAACGTTAAATTTAAACATCGCGCCGACCGGCATATTAACACACAATTGACGTGATCTTAAAGAGAGAGTGTCCCTATAACACAACGAAAACATGTCAATAACACAGTATGGTGAATTATGTCTATAGAGTCCACCACAAGATTACACTTTGTTGCTCAAATGTAATATTACCCCCCTCCTTGAGCCTCCCGAAATGTCTTGCGATATTGATATCCCCGTCCCCCTTGCAGACTCTTTTAGTTGTTTTATTTTTCTGATGTTTTGTGTGTATGCTATGTGTGACTGTAGGCTACTGCTGCCTGTCTAGGCCAGGACACTGGAAGAGATGTTTAATCTCAATGATGATTATTATTTTCAACTAACCAATTGTAGTTGCCTTGCATTTTAAAACGTCAATGCACTTTTCAGCCCTGAATTACAGTAAAAGCTATTTAATAATTAATTTGCATGCATAGTATACTACACTTTCCATTGAACAATTAACCCTGTTAATTACAACTAGGTTGAGCGCGCAACGCTCACGCGAAAACTCTAGTTGAGATAATGGCATGAATTATGTTTAATGGTAATTGCGAAAGCTATAAATCGTACACTGTGACAATGTTCCAGATAAGAATAACTCCTCTGTCTTTAGATAAGCGGTCGTCTGGCGCCTTATGAGCCGAGCAGGTGACCAGACAACACTTTCTTCCAGACATTCAGGCTGAGGTCGAATGGTCCCTTTTTGCTTAGGAAGGTTGCTAACTCAGTGACCCGGAAGTAACGAAGTCAGTAGCCATGATAAGAGCCGTTCAAAATGTTTCAAATGCTAGGAAAAGGTTCTTCAACGTTTCCTTCCTTATCTCCTCCAGCGTAGGGTACACCAGCCCATGCTTCACCAAAGGAGAGGAGATAATGCTGCCCTGCAATTTACTGCCGTCGCACACCCGTTTCCCCGCCCGTTTGGACGGAGAAAGCGTCTATTTTTGCATGGCGATCACACAACTGTTTTTCCGCTCACGATTTGAGGAGAGATTGAGACGCTCAGGGCCACAGCCTCACTTTGGGCACACGTCTCTGGCTGGGAACTTGTGTCAATAAAAAAAACACACAATTGGAATAAAAAATGCAAAGTCCCCGCTAGCTCTGCTGATGACAGCGAGTGTGAGACGGCCTTGGGTTGTGTTCCGTAACACAAAGGCACAGAGGAGAAGCACTCTGAGCTCATGTGCCGGGGACGGACGGACAGACACACATACAGTACATGCACAGATAAACAGATTAATTTCACATCTGGCCGTCGTCACCTCCCCTCATCTCCCCGCACGGCGGCTATTCAATCTGCCCCCCCCCCCCCCCCGTATCGATGAGGTCCCTGCCTGCATGGGAATATTGGTTTCAGTGGAGGGGCCCCCGGTCGGATGGCAGGGGGCCGGCACTGCTTCCACTCTTCGCTGTCTTGTCGTGGTTTCGCACTCCAGCCTCGAAGACACACCGGTCACCTGCTCCTAGGAACTCACATTGTACTGCTACTTACTGTGTACATTTTTGTTGTTGTTAATTTCTGGTTATTTTGTACGGTGTTTTGTAACATTCAAGAACATGTGTTTTGGTTCAAGATTCTAAATATTCCACCCATCAAAGTACCTTTTGTATTCTACAGTCTTTCTCCATGGTTGTATGAGTACAACATGGTAATACAGAATGCAAAGAGAGAAAAATCAACCCCCCCCCCGTCAAATCAGAAGAAAAAATAAATGATGAAATAAATATAAAATGTCCCCTCAGCTCGGTCGCTCTGCGCACCGTGCAAGTCGGACTGATTTGCATTTTAACCGAGAAGCTAATGATCAGGTGGACTCTCGCCCCACGCAGTGTGTAATGTAATGTAGAAGCGGGCTGGCTCTAGGACTTGTGTTACAGTGTGAGGGCGCGGAGCACACACACACGCACGCACGCACGCACGCACGCACGCACGCACGCACGCACGCACGCACGCACGCACGCACGCACACACACACACACACACACACACACACACACACACACACACACACACACACACACACACACACACACACACACACACACACACACACACACACACACACACACACACACACACACACACACATCCTGCGCGCTTTGGAGCAACATCCGTTACTTACCGGTGCGCGCTGAGGGGAACGCGGCTCCCGAGCCGCACGCTCAGACGCTCGAGACCCTCCATGGAAGCACGCGGACGGCTGAGCGGGGAGCAGAGATTCCACTACAGTTCATTGAGGAGCGCTGCGCACACGCCCGTCAATGCACGAGGAGGAGAAGGGAGGGCAAAGGATTTCTGCATCAGTGTCGGCAGCTCCTCAAGGGAGGAGGGGGCACCACCAGTGATATTTCAAAAGGTAGAATTGAAAGTGCTGTAAATATCTTGTTCTGCTCCTGCTTCTTCTTGTACCACTCGACCCACTCGGGTTGTCTTTGTGCGGGTTGTTGTCAAAGTGGGGGCGCAGGGAGGGACGGTCAGTGGAGTTTCCCCTCTCCGACACACATCCACAGAGTTGAGGAGGATCAACGGGCAGAGACATGGGTGGATTTACATCACTCTGTTGAGATATTTGTAAACGCTGTCTTGGGATTTTCAGGTAAGACTTTGTTCAATATTAAAGACTGTTTGAGTCTGTGTGAGAAAAAAAACAATTATTTTGTGGAAAAATGTCAACCTGCTTTGGTAAAAAGAACTCTTTAAATTCTGCACGTTCATGTTTGCCAAATTAATGAATTAATGTATGAATGAATGAATGAATGGTTTGGTGTAAACTGTACTGCAATGTTCCATCTGTGATAGCTAGGAAAATGTTTTTTATTCAATAGCTGAGATAGATAGATTGATGTAATGCATTCACACATTCAATTAAGCTTTTGCTTATTTCCATAAGCTTTGTGTGTGTTATTTATGTTTTTTTGTTTAGTGTGCAATCCACATATAGGAAAAAAGTGTCGCAAATAAATCAAGTTTATTAAAACCCTTTGAATGGATCATGTTTATCTTCATTTAATGCACATTTCTCAATTCAATTGACCCTTAATTTCAATCAGAAAGGATGTCCTACCAACACATCACATGTTTATGACATTACATTTAAACCTGGCAACACACAGGAAGTTATTAGCTGTCAAACTATAAGGAATGGGTCTATTTAATATCTCGTCTCCATTCTCCAGTGTGAAGGCTACCTTGCTGTCGCTGTCCTTCCTCTCTCATGTCTTCTTCGGGGACATTATTAATGTGATTATCTAATCGGCATGTCGCTGATCCCTCGCAGGTCTTTGTCGTTCCCATTACTGCTGTGTCACAAGCACGTTATCCTGGTAGTGACAGCACCAGCCCCGACAGACAGTTCCCTGTGAAATCTGATCTTTGCTTTAATTTGGGGGTTTAAAGCGGATTGGGGGGGGGGGGGGGGATGTGTTGGGGGGTCATGGGAAATCTCTGCTGCATAGAAAAAAAACTCCCTAGGGATAGCCTTCACGTGGATATAGATATATGATCAGTATATATATATATATATATATATATATACACACTGCCTTGGGGCTCACAGAGAGAAGACAAGGGAGAGAATGAGCAGCACTGCCCGCGTGGTTAGTCATGCTAATGAAACAGTTAGGCGGCCAGAGGACCACCAGCATTAGGGGGCAGGAGGTAGACTTCCTGCGAAACGTGTCAAACACCTCCATTGCTTGTTGATTTTCGGACAGCTGTTAATGCTTGTGTCTGTGTTGGTGTGTGGGTATGCAAGTGTGCGTACATAGGTGTGTGTTTGTGTGCGTGCATGCCCCTGTGTGTACATAGTTGTGTTTTTGCGGCGTGTGTGTGTGTGTGTGTGTGTGTGTGTGTGTGTGTGTGTGTGTGTGTGTGTGTGTGTGTGTGTGTGTGTGTGTGTGTGTGTGTGTGTGTGAGGTGGGCAACATGATCTACTTGTTATTGACTCCTCCTCTGCTGGCCCTCAGCAGATGTGTCCTGTCATGTCCTGGCTCCTCTGCCTGAGTCTCTGGGTCAGTGTGACTGCGGTTCAGCTTGGTCAGGGCACCTTCTATGACACCATCCAGCAGCAGCCTGGGACCAGACCTGGGAGGATCAGCATCCACATGATCGGTGAGTCCACTTGCTGCAGGCAAGCCATGGCGGGGGGAGCTGGAGTGGGTGAATGCAAGGGGACAAAGGCTCTCCCGTGGAGAAAATGACAGAAAAAGACATTTAAATTGCAATGTTTATTTTGTTTGTTGAGAGTAGGTAGGAGGTATGTCCATGATTATTTAAAGTTACATTTACCCGTGAAAT
>NC_082382.1:10781295-10786295 GCF_031168955.1 Gadus macrocephalus
GTCCTCACTCTGTGACAACAAAACTTTCTATGAAGCAGCTTACATTTACTCCTTACTTATCGTCGTGAGGAAGGCAGGCTGACATTACGCCATTGCGAATAATGAAGGGATTTTGAGATTGGCTACCATGAAGTGCTCTTGAATGCAATTGGTGTGCAATGTGTGTTTGTGTGTGTGTGTGTGCAAGTGTGTGTGCATTTTATTGTGTGTGTGTGTGTGTGTGTGTGTGTGTGTGTGTGTGTGTGTGTGTGTGTGTGTGTGTGTGTGTGTGTGTGTGTGTGTGTGTGTGTGTGTGTGTGTTTGTGTGTGTGTGTGTGTGTGTGTGTGTTTCCGTGTGTGTGAATGTGTGTGTGCGTCGGGGGGGGGTGCATGTGTGCATGTGTTTTGTGTATGAGTGTGTGTGTGTGTGTGTGTTTGTGTCGGTGCCCTCAAATCAGACAATCCACCCATGAACTGCTCTATACCAGAGACAGCTAATACAGCAGAACTGTCTCTTGCTCACACTCCATATTTGCAAATCCCTAAGGGCTACCACACAGCTGGCTAGGATTTCTTATGTAGACACAACAGGTAGGAAAAGGCAATAGCTGTGTTCACTAGGGCTTGGAAGCGTTGTTGGAGACGCTACTGTGGGGGCTGTTCTGATTTCATGGTTTATTTTCCAATTTTGAGAGCGTATACCTCTAAAACTAGCTTAGCATAATGCACTTCAAATTGGGAAATTCTCATAAAATAACATGTGTGTTTTTGGAATTGGAATAATCATTGGAAAATACTTGGGAATTAACATGGCTATTGTTGAGTATAATTCTGCTGCATAGAATGAGTTTTCATTAGCAAATTCATTAGCATTGCCTAGACCTCATTAAATGGAGAATATCTCAACTTTCTACCTAATTAGTTCCATGGGGGAGGTTAGTATAGGAAGTAGGCATGGCAATTAATAATGGGTTTATTAGGCCTGGCTGCAGATGCTAACGTTTTCTTTTTCATCTGCCTTATATCATCTTGGTGAGCAATTGTTATTCTTGCATTCGTTTTCTGGATTCAATATCCCTAACAAAGTAGAATATGGCCCTGTTGAAAAATGGTTACAGAAATATATCCATAAACATATGTATATCTCTGTTGTATTACGCAGCTATACATAATACATACTTGTGTAGGACTCTTTCAAGACTTAGGAATATTATGTATTCTGTGGAGATACTGTCCAGGTAATCAGCAAGTTCTCGCAGAAGAATGTGTGAATGAACAAACTGCAGGAACCTTCTAGCAACAGAATGCAATAACCTAGCCTTCCCCACACAGGACAAAATACTCAATGGGAACTTAGATAACAGGTTGCGTGAAAGCTCGCGACCATGGTCGTTTATATAGCAATGCAGCGCATAATATGTATCGATTGTGTATCTGTGTGTGCAGCACTTACAGGGTTGCAGTGGATCTTTAGCTAAAGCCAGACAATAATTGTGTCGATTCATGAGGTCAGGGTTATCTTTAGAGGGAAAACACAATTTATGTACATGTGTCAGAGTGGTGATGGGCTGTCAGCTTGCGCAGCCAGAACTGTGCAATTAATGAAAGGCAATGCAATGCGAGACATGGAGAGAGAGAGAGAGAGAAAGAGAAAGGGAGGGGACAGAGGGGGGGGGGGAGGGAAAGAGAGAGAGATAAGAGAGAGAGAGAGAGAGAGAGAGAGAGAGAGAGAGAGAGAGAGAGAGAGAGAGAGAGAGAGAGAGAGAGACTTGTTTTTTTAATTAGATGTTCTAATATAAATGAAGGAACATGTTTTGCAGAAACATAGGGTCGATGCGGATATGTTTAAGCGACTGGTAAGTTTAAAGTACCTTTTATATAAAAGTTTAACTCCATGCTTTTCACTTCACTTTGCAGCCATGCAAAGAAACCAAGCCCATCTAAACACCAACTTAACATCTGTGTTATGTTATGCTAACTGTATATATGCCTCTTTCCTGGAAGGTGAGGGTATCATATCTGTCCCTTGATCAGCATCAGACACTTCAGGGTCCGGGGCCGGAGGGGGTCTCTGTGTGTGTGTGTGTGTGTGTGTGTGTGTGTGTGTGTGTGTGTGTGTGTGTGTGTGTGTGTGTGTGTGTGTGTGTGTGTGTGTGTGTGTGTGTGTATGTGTGTGACAACTGGGAAGACAAGCTTTGAGGCTGCCACACCATAAAAAGCTTGTTTCAGTGCTGTGCTCTTGGCTCGCTTCCTCCCATGCAGTTTTCATGCATCTTAAACCAGCAGCGTGGCAGCCTTCCCCGGCTCGTCCTTTCACATTACAATAACCTGATACCAGCCCCGCTGCTAGACCCATCTCATGCCCACCCCCCCCCACACACACACACACACACACACACACACACACACACACACACACACACACACACACACACACACACACACACACACACACACACACACACACACACACACACACACACAGACACACACACACACACACACACACACACACACACACACACACACACACACACACACACACACACACACACACACACACACACACACACACACACACACACACACACAAACCACAAACCACAAACCACAAACCACACACCAACAAAAAATAAAAAAAACTTCTAAAAAAGATTTGAACCCCTAAATAATTGATGGACACATAGTTTTGGAGATATAATGTCTTTAAGAAGTAGTACTTAAAGCTGCTGAGGCTGAGGAACAAGAGCTGTCCAGAATTTGATTAATTCATAATTATAGTGAAACCTTAGCGTGTTGACTTACAGAGTAACGTTAGCCTTTGTGTCCATCAGACCCCTCGCCGGACACACACAATCACACACACCCACATACACACACAAACACACTCACTCACATACACACACACACACACACAGACACACACACACACAGACACACGCACACACACGCACACACGCACACACACACACACACACACAGACACACACACACACACACACACACACACACACACACACACACACACACACACACACACACACACACACACACACACACACACACACACACACAAATAAACACATACACACACACACACACACACACACACACACACACACACACACACACACACACACACACACACACACACACACATACTCTACACTTTACACATTATGTAAGAACTGAAAGGAACCAGGTCCACGGGCCTTTAGCATATTTCCACAGAGCGCCACCATTTTGTCACCCGCGCGCACCGCCCACTCTCCCCGTCCACCGTCTGCATTAATATGACACGCGCTCGCTAATCTGGTTGTTCCATTACCTGTCAGCCTCCCAGCAGTGGCGGCCTCCCGCCGGCCCGGACGTCAGCGGCACCGCCGGAGAGGCCCGGGCGCGGCGCCGGGGAGCCCGTCAGGGGTCACCTTGGGCACGGCGCCCGTTTAAAGGTGACGGCCGCGTTGCCCCGCGACACGCTGCGCTGTGTTTCAGAGCTCCCCAGGATCCGGGGCCCGCTGTTTCCTCCAAATGAATCACTGCTGCCGCCACGCCGGAGAAACCGACCAACCGGAAACCAAGTCCGCTTTTAAAAGTGCGGTCGAAAATGAATAATAGTACGAAACACCTCCAACTGAATCTAATATTTCCTCTACGCGCTGATAGGGAGTTGCTTTAAATGCCACACTGTTATCCTGGGGTGCTGTGCGTGTGTTTGTGTGTGTGTGTGCCCGTAGGTGCCTGTGTGTGTGCGTGTGTGTGTGTCTGTGCGTGTGTATGTGTGGTTGCATGTGTCTGTGTGTATGTGCGTGCGTGAGTGTGTGTTTTCCGTGTGCGCGTCTGCGTGCGTGTGTGCGCACGCATTTCTGCATTTCTGCATGTGTGTGTCTGTATGCCGCGTTGTGTGTGCGCATGTGTGTGTCTGTACGGTGTGTTGTGTGTGTGTGTGTGCCTGTGTGTGTCTGTACGGTGTGTTGTGTGTGTGTGTGGGGGTGCTCACACGCATGTGTAGGCTGCATCCAGCAGAAGGTGCATAAACTGTGCCACTGGCTGCCAATCATGTGCTTCCAAAGCCCCAGGAGAGTGAGGGAGACGGGCTACCTGTTAAATTGAGTCCACTAGGCTTTCCATTTAGATAGCATTTGGACTCCCAACACTGGCTTTCTTCAGTGCTATCGCGGCGCTGCTATATGCCACTTCTCTTCCACCCCTCCACATATGCCAAGACTCAAAAGTGGTATCAACGTTATTTTCCTGATTGCACAAGTAGGCTCCAGATGTAAAGTCGCCTCTGTCCACAGAGATGGGGCCTACACAATGCGCAACACACACACAACAGGCTGTTTGTGCGCACAAACACAGTCGTCCGCGGCCTCGGCGCGGCAGATGGCGGAGCAGACGAAGGGTTGCCAACGAAATAGTGTATTTTTTTCCACCGAGCCCTCGGGAGACAACTTCTCAGTCTGCCCTCGTTGCCGCCGTCATCGCACACTTATAGCACGGTGACATTTCTATTGAGATGGACGCGCCGCTTTGCTCTGTGCAATGGCTTTTTTTATCACTTGTGAAGAAGTGCGTATTGGTCCCTGCTGAACTCTGTTCACATTCATTAGGCAGGCGCAGAGCCCTGTCCGCGCGGCTCTCCCCTCCCATCCCTCTCCCCTCTCTCGGCCCGCGTTCTGTGTTCTCTCGTCACGCATGATTGGACGGGAACGCAGCAGCGGCAGCAGCAGCAGCAGCACGGCCATCCGTGACGCCGCCGCCACTGACTCCGATGCAGCGTTGTGTTGTGTTGTGTTGGCTACTGCTGTGAGTCACTGAGCCAGAGAGTGTCCGCTCACCGGAACCCCCCCCCCCCGCCAGCCAGCCGACCGAGGACTGTTGTTACCAGGTGTGCTGATGTGGACGGATGATTATAGTACAATTAAGGGATCAGGCATCGACGACGCAAGCTACCGATGAGTCAGCGAGCAGAAGAGAGGCTGCTTGGCCCGCGGAAATGTCGCAGAAATGTCAAATGT
>NC_082382.1:10791295-10845861 GCF_031168955.1 Gadus macrocephalus
TGCTGCTTAAATGTCGGTATGTAATGGTATGGAGTTATTGAAACTTACTACGTGTAAAAAAGACTAGAAATTGAATGTTTATTTTTAAGCCTCGAAAGTTGCACTGGGTGCCTTTAAGGTAGAACCAAACCCAAGAGAAAGAGGCGAGAAAAAGTGCTGGGTTAGGTTGTTCGGAAAGCTGAGAATTTTTCTTTGTGATCGCTCAAGTGAAAATTGTGTATAATAAGAAATTGTCCGCATTTTATCGTGACGTTAAGCTTCAATTAAAAAAAGATACTCGCACTTTCTGAAAGAAGTAAAACACAACTTTTTGTTACCCAAGTTATGTAAAACAGCGCTGTGAATTCCCTCTCCAAAGTCACCCAAGCAACGCCTTGTCTCCGATATGATTAACAATATCTGGAAAAGCATCACACTGGGAATCTGTTACTCCCGGCCCCATAGGGCCCGGGCGGATGTATGCTTTAGTATGCAACCGACAACCGATCGCTGAGGAAAATTGATTTAAGCAAAACACCTCAGGGAGTAGAGAAAGGAGAGAAACATGTAAGCAATCACAGGGAAGAAAAGGGAGAACAAGGCTATGGATTACAAGGCTACCTAATAGACAGTTTATAATCGTTTCATAGATATCCTGTGACAAATGTCTGCCACCACCGGTTCCATTGGCTGCACGCAGCGGACGGGGCACTTAAGGGAAGCCTATTCAGATGTGCATTCGTCTTTAAGGAAACCTTTCACCTTCTGCAGCTTTTATCTTAAATCCCCGCTCGCAAATATTGCCACAATCTCCCGATGCGTACCGTGTGAGGGAATTGGAGATCGCTATCTCTCATTCCCTGACAGATTCCTTTCCTCGGCCGTGTGCTATGTTTAATTTGCATTCTACTTACGCAATCTTCCTGTCTAGTGCTGGAACCGTGGCCTCCATCAACGCCACTTCAACGCTCACCGTGAAACAACACGCTTGTTTCTTAAATAAACCACCGCAAAAACCCTTGCCTTGACTGTGGTCGGCCTACCTGAATCAATAAACGAAATACGTCGTCTAGTGATGCAATCTCGACACGTCGTCCCCCAAAACACTCAAACGAACCCCTTCTAATGAGTGGCTAATAAACGCTGGGTTACGGCCGCTCGTAGGGGCTCTTCTCAAGCTGCCGTAATTAGAGGCACCTAGATGGGCTGGATTGCCATGGCTCTTGTGATTGTCGCCCTCAGCGTCCATCGTAATTGGCAAGTGGTGGTGCGAGATGGAGCCCTGCCTGGAGGGAGAGGAGTGCAAGACGCTGCCCGACAACTCCGGCTGGATGTGCTATGCCGGGAACAAGATCAAAACCACGCGGGTGAGCTAACCCTAAAAGGCCCGACGGCCGCCCCACCAGGCTCGGACCGGCACGAGGCTGGCAGTGGAAGGGCTGCTGTGCTTGTTGTGGTTTTGCGAGCAGCGTGCTGCTGTGGTGAGATGAGTGGTGTGTGTGTGTGTGTGTGTGTGTGTGTGTGTGTGTGTGTGTGTGTGTGTGTGTGTGTGTGTGTGTGTGTGTGTGTGTGTGTGTGTGTGTGTGTGTGTGTGTGTGTGTTGAGCTGTGGTGGAACATGGAGTCTGTTGATGATGTGGGGTTTAAAGGAACACACCGGGCGATCAAGCCGTCGCGAGCGTCTATCTTGGCTTTGCTGTAACAACGTTGTTTGGGGCTCACGCAGATTGTTTTAGCAAAATCGAGACAGGGATTGTGACAGGTTATTTGGGATGTTTTGGTGAAGCCAGGAGAGACGGAGAGATGGGTTGATAGCCCGTCCAGCGCTGTCCTCTGATAACAGCGGTGGGGTTTCAGAGTAATGGTCTGCTGTTTCTTTTTTTGTCTCCAGAACACGCAGCCGGTCACCACGTCAACATATTAACATGTGGAAACATGCAGCAAGGGCGACTCTGGATCAATGGTTTACTCACAGGTCAGCGCATGAGTTACCCTACAATATTACCTTCTGCGTTACTACAATGTTTGACTCAATGTCGACTCATATCTCGTATTCGTCCACACCCATAGCAATGCACGATTATGAATATAACAATGCAACTTTTTGATAAAATTATTGAAGGCCTATACGAACTATGTTAAACTAAACAAATCCATATTTTCAGCACAGTGCCGGGACCAAATAGGACAAAACAAAATATCCAAAACCAGTCAACTTCATGTGCTTCTGGACGAGTGACAGCTCTGCCCAGATTACAGCTCTACCCAGATTGCAGATGAAGATGCAGAACACTGAACGCATCTCCCGCTCCCGGCCGTTATGAACACAGGCACCCAGGGCTGCCTGCTGGGAACATCATCATAAACTCATGTGAGGAGTTTGTTTTCTGCACTTCCTTTTCTTGGACTTTGGAGAAGAGCCTTTTGGAATAACATGTGAAGTGAAACTGACGTCCCTTCTCTGACTGCAGTGATGCGATGGGCATTTTACCACACAGAACTCACAGAGAACGCAGTAGAGTATTTTTCTGTTTGGGTTGAGCTGGTACAATATAGTTTACAGCTCCCTCAGGTTTCTCTCAAGACGTGTGTGTGAAGTGAAATGTTGTAAATAGCTGTTCTTGTAATGTGCTTAAGAAACCTTCTTTGAAATGGGGATGACATATGAATCATTCCAGTCCTAGAATGCATTATTGATCTTCCCTCTAGTTACGAACAACCCAAAGTTCAGTTAGCTCGGAGACATGTTATTGTCCACCGAGCGCATTAACTGCACAACAATGCATTGCGTTAGACGGGGGCGTTTGATCGATACCACTTGTGTGTCTTCATTCTCCGTGTGGTCCCATGTGTCCGTGTTGTGTTTGTGCGCATTTGTTATCACCTTAACTGGCTTTTAACTGAGAAAGTCAATCATACCGAAAGCAGTTGCTTCACCCAAAAAAATGTGATATCAGTCGGTTTTAATTCCTTGAAATGCCTTATTTGTGTCGACGCATTGGAAGAATACTGTGTGACGATGCGACGTCCGTATGTGCTTAAGTCCCTTCACTGCACATTTCTCCTGTAATTAAATGTATATTTTCCAACGGCCTCACGGTGTCCTTTACTACCACCCCATCGGTTTCCGTTCATTGCTAATTTCCCAATGCAGTTTGAAGGCATGCAATCCAACTACCAGTGGTTCCAGCATCACCAGCCCGTCTCCTGATGGCCCAAGATCTAAACGCTGGCTATTGATCCACTCTGAGTGCACTATCAACCCTCACTTTTCGTATCATTTGTAACATCCGTCATTTTAAAAAGCATTCTTCTCCTCACAGCAATGACATGATGGACGAATGATGATGATTATCATTATTAATATTATTGTTATTATTACATCCCTGTGTTGTATTTCTTGCTTTGTGTTGCATGTGACTCATGTTCGGTAACAATGGTGGACAGGAAGAAGGCATCAACGCGTCCCTCAAGGAAGACGAGCAGAAAACCGAGCAGAGGGGGCACACAGACCTAACGGATACAAAGACGCCCCCAGTTTGTACCACATGACCAAGCCCCCCCTCGTTCGTTTGCTCACGGGACGAACACACACCATGAAATTATTTTTGTTGTTTGCTGTTGTCGGCATGCAGGATTTGCTGAATGCAAACAATGTATACAAGATGGCAGCAACAGCGGCGGCGGCGGCGGCGGCAGCGGCGGCAGACGGGCAGAAGAAAGGCATCTCGTATTCTGTCAGTCTTGGGAGAGGCTGTGGTCTGCGACTGCAGGCTCTGATGTCTGACAAGGCGCTGCGCAGCGCTGGGTGATGCTGATGTGGCCTGACGGCTTTTATGATGCATCGGGGTGGACCCATGGGAGTCTGCCTCCCGTGGGGGTTATTCTTCGTATTCTCCCTCCTATTCTTTTACACACATTTCATTCAAAAGTGTCGTCACGCTTGCCCGCTTTTCTTTATTTGTATGTTGACCTTTATCTATTTTTAATTCGCTGGTAATACTTTGCGGCTCGCCGACTGCACAATGTCGGCTCGCCACGGTTTTGTGTGTTAGAGTAGTGCTCAAGTAGTTTGTGATCGTGCGGGTCTGCCAAAAGCGGCACTGTGTGTGATGGAGACACATTATCGTGCGAATAAAAGACACAAAACGTTATTTTAAGTAATAGAAGGCGCGATGGAAGAGTGCAGCAGTGATGTGTGAAATTGCCTGCATCGCCCGTAGAGATTTGGAGCCCATAGAACTGCAGAAAGGACACCTTTTAGGCATAAACATAAACATGTAGAACGAGTTTAGAAAGATGACTCAAACTATTCTTCTCAATGACATTAAGCAAGTGTTGAGATTACCAATTCTAATCACATCCTCAAACACAGAGCTGTCTCCCCCGGCCCTGCGGGACTCTGGGAATTCAAAGTCAAGGTAACAAAGCCCAAACTGGAGTCTAATTCAACCTGACATCAGGTGCCTCCCGCTTCCTCCTCCCCTTCCTTCTCCTCCTAGTCCTCCTTCTCCTCCTCCTCCTCCTCTTCCTTCTCCTTCTCCTCCTAGTCCTCCTTCTCCTCCTCCTCCCCTTCCTTCTCCTTCTCCTCCTCATCTGCATCCCCTTCCTCCCCCTCCTACTCCACCTCCTCTTCCTCCCCCTCCTCCTCCTCATCTGCATCCCCTTCCTCCTCCTCCTACTCCACCTCCTCTTCCTCCCCCTGCTCCTACACCACCCCTTTCTTCCCCTCCTCCATCTATTCCTCCTCCGCCTCCTCTACCTCCCCCTCCTACGCCTCTTCCTCTTCATGCCCCTCCTACCCCACTTCCCCTTCCTCCCCCTCCTCTTCCTCCCTCTCCCCTACTCCTCCTCCTCCCCATCCTCCTCTTCTTCATGCCCCTCCTACACCACCTCCCCTTTTCCCCTCCTCCTACCCTCCCCCCTCCCCTTCCTCCCCCTCCTCCCACTCCCCCCCCCTCCCCCTCTGCAGGCTGTCACCTTAATGATTCATGTAGAGAGCGGCGGCACTTACGTGCCATTTGGACCTCACAGAGGAACAATGCATTGATCACGCACAGCAAACAATGAGGGATGTGCGTGGCGACGTTGGCTCACACGGAGGCACGTCTGAGCCGCGGGCACGCTCAACAGGCTGGGCTGGCCGGGGAGGGGGGGGGGGGGGCTTTACTTTTATTGGTTGTGCCATATTGAGGAGTATAATTATAGTGAGGGGCCTGTAAATGGTTTATATTGCAATTACAGAGCGCCATAGACATAAAATACTAGAAAAAGGTTAATTTCCCAGCATATGAACCTAATCAGATGTGACCATCTGTGAACCCGATATAATTCATTTAAGATTAAGAGGTGTCTTCATGTGGGTCTGTGTGCGCGTGTGTGTGTGTGTGTGTGTGTGTGTGTGTGTGTGTGTGTGTGTGTGTGTGTGTGTGTGTGTGTGTGTGTGTGTGTGTGTGTGTGTGTGTGTGTGTGTGAGTGTGTGTGTAGGAGCAGATGCATATATGTGTGTGTTTAGGTGCAGATGCACATGTGTGTGTGTGTGTATGTGTGTGTGTGTGTGTGTGCGTGTGTGTGTGTGTGTGTGCGCGTGTGTGTGTGTGTGTGTGTGTGAGAGATTGTGTTTATGTGTGTATGTAGGTGAAGGTGCAAATGCGTGACAATTCTTCTGTGTGGGTGCATGCATTCATGTGTGTGTGTACTTTTTTATGTGTGTGTGTGTGTGTGTGTGTGTGTGTGTGTGTGTGTGTGTGTGTGTGTGTGTGTGTGTGTGTGTGTGTGTGTGTGTGTGTGTGTGTGTGTGTGTGTGTGTGTGTGTGTGTGTTGGTCATATGTTGGAGGAGTTGATAGGCTTGCTCATTGCTGCCCTTGTGGAGAAAGAAGTATTTCCAGGGTGCTTGGATGAAACATCATGTCAACCTGGATACAAGCAACCTCTTAAAGCCCAAAGGAGCCCATTTAAAATAGCTTGGTTAAATACAGAGGTAAGCACTGGGATTAAGGGACTAATCAACTTTGGTGGGAGCAGATAACCGTCCAGACGTTTCTCTGAAACAATGTTCTATTTGAGCCGTGTTTTAAATTACTTTGAATAATTGGTTATGGTTAGGGTCATAGTAAAGCATTAAATGTAACGTTTTTTTTACAATGGTCAAAAAACCAATCCATAGAATACCATTGACTAGGCTGTCATCATCACAAAGTGCTCTGTTTAGAGACATCATTGATAGCGAGCTTATCAACAAGCTAATAAATGTTTGCTAATGCTAATGGTTGACGTAGCGCACATACATCATTTTTGCTTTGACTCATTTATTCATTAATTATATTGAATTAATGATGTCAGGGAGGATGGTTTCCTGAATCGATGCCAGTGAAATGAGCATCAGTGCCTGAGTCGTGTCAAACCGTTTTCCCTTACCCATGGTGCATTGCTTTGGGTTATTTTTCTGCCCGCCAATCTGGCCTCACCACATTGCTCTGCTTTAATGGACTCTGACAGTAGATCACAATTACCCATTCAGGACATAATAAAAATAGTTTGCAGAATGAGGCTTTACCCTAATCAGACGCTGAAGTATGCAAGCCACACTGAGTGTGTTAACAGAGGATAGAGCGCCCTTAAATGTATTAAGTCCACACATTGTGTTGGTTATATTTTTCCTCCTTAACCATATCATCTCTAGCTTTGTGGGTGAAAGACGTCAAAGGACAAGCCTCTTGAATAATAATGAAAGAACGGTCTAGTCTACGGATTATTATTAACAATAAACAAATGTTAAAAATCTGGCCTCGTCATTGCATAATAATACACATTAGGAATTGTTTTAAACCAGTTGAAGTGTTATCTGTATTAATGAGGTACTGTATATAAGAAAAGAGGGTTCAGAAATTGGAATATGTTCGGTTGGCGAAACAGTCAATGAAGATGTCTATTCACACACGACTGTGGGCTTCGCAGTGTGAATGTAATGATGTTCGATCGTCAGGATTACAACTTGAAACGCCTTGAAGCAAGTGAAACAATTTTTCCTCCTCGTATGCGTGCGGTAGACAATGAGAGCCTTCAGGGCTTCGCAGCAGGGAAAACATTTCAAAGTGGAGCGTATCGCTAACATGAGAGTAGCAGCACCACTTGGTTGGGTGCACACATTCAGAAGAATCTGCTTTCTTTAATCAAGGCAAACACTCTCAGGAACCCTCCTTATTTACACACAGCCATGGTGAAACACCATATGCATACATGCTTAAATATGGACGCATGAAGATGACCTTCTACGATTTTTTAGGCTAAATGAATGTCGAGCAAACAAGTGTTCATTTAACTATTGTACATTGCTTTATTTGCAATCACGCATATTACCAAAGCAAGTACAACCTCTGAGGCGCGGCGCCGTGGAGCTAGTCTATTACTCTGTAGCCTGGGAAGCTGCCCACAGTTAAAGCAGTCAGGATTAATTAACACCAACAGACACACAGTGACAGGCACAAAAAACTGCACACACACACAAACACCCACACACACGTGCACATGCACACACGCACACACACACATACGCACACACACCCACACACACACAAAAGGGAAAAAACAACAACTGTATCTCTATAGAAGGAAAAGGCTGTTAAAAAATGCCATTGCATTTGTGGATGCCCCAGAAAGTAGTGCTTTGTAACATGGCTGTACGCTGTACCCAGTCGAGACCGCAGCTGACAGGAAACACAGAGGCTTGAGTTATTTTTCATTGTTCATATCGTAGACTGAAAAATCACTATCCAATCCTTCTGTTGGATTCTGCTCCTGATGGTGGTGGGGGGGGGGGGGGGGGACTTCTCTCTGATACAAATGCATGCTGCCTTGAGAACTTATAATTCTAGATACTTGCCTCAGTTTTCTTCTCAGAGCCCGTTCTTCTTATCTGGTTCAGAGTAGAAGTGTGGTGTTTTAATAGGACAACGGGGAGAGGGGCCCCTAAAGCTTTTTCATCTTATCAATCCTACACTTGTTTTCAGCTTAATTTTGTAGATCGCATCCCCCCCCCCCCATCCTTTCAAGATGGCCGAGTATTAATCACTTCATCTTCCAAAGTGCGCCTCTCGCTTTAATAAAGCCTGTTTGACTGGTCTGAAATATATATAAAAAGGCTAAAGGCCACTGAAGCATTCAGAGCCAGGGGCGCTTTCGTAATAAGTTGCCAGGGGGACATTACCCAACTCTACTGGAGACACACGAGTGAACCTCACCTAATATGTGATGTCATGCTGATAAGAAGCAGCAGCAGGGATGACCTGGAAAAATGAGCCGTGAGGAGGGTGTTATGAATACGGGCACGTTGCGGTGCTGGAGAAACACAAGCAGCATTTGCATAAGACTCAGGAGATTCAAAGGGATGTTGAATGTTACTTAGTTGGGTTTTAATTCAAATGAGCCCTCATTTAAAAAAGGTCTTGCATTCATTTACACATTAGACAGATACTGCTTGGATAATCTTGTAATTGTTTCAGATGTTACAAACTTTAACAGTCATAAAGCGTTGAGGACCCTGAATTCATGACATAGCCTAAAATTAATTGAATCTAATTGAAAATATGAATAATATTAAAAAATATATATATATTTTGACCATGTTTAATCTGGCCTTTGCCTATCACAGAATATTGATAATGAGTTCCACCACATTATCAATATTATAGATATTTCTTTTAAACCAGTTACAGTGTTCATCTTTAAAATTATGATAAAAAAAACACCAGGGTTGAGAAAGTGGAATATGTTTGGCTTGAAAACAGTTGACAATAAATGGGCCCATTTTATGGTGGTGGAGAAGCAGTTGTATAAGACTCAGGGGTGCAGAGGGTTTGTAATGTAATCTTGTTATGTTTAATTCAAATAAGACCTAATTTAAAAAAGACCAGCATTCCTTTTTACATTTAATCCGTCTTGGGTTGATCAAAGTGTGATGCTCTCAGACGATCGTTACAAACACGTAAAGACCATCACAGTATAAGTACATACATCAACTGCATGTATACAATGTATATTGTATAGCCTATGCAAAAGGGTCATTTAAAAGCAGCTGCTATCGCGCTTTGTGTAGCGCATAGAAGCCGGACCCGTTCAACACAGATCCACAACTCCCAGTGAATTCATTCTGCTAAGCCACAACAACCTTGTCTGACTCTGAAGGATCGCCACAAGTTGGTAATTCCTTGAAAGTCGTTCTTATCAACTCCTAAATCAACCGCGAGGAACGCCGTGGGAATCTCAGAGCGTCTATCTCGATCTTAAATGGGAATAAGTGAATCCAAATAAGTGTCTAAACCAGTGGCAGTGTGGAGCACTCGGGGAGGAATACAGATAGCTAAGCCGACCCTGGGTTCCTGCACAAGACATTTATCCGTTAAAAAATTAACCGACAATTAAACTTTAAAATATTTAAGGGAGGCCGGTAAGAGAGCAAAGGAAAACCATCCATAAATCATAGCGCTAAGACTGCGCAGCGACAATAGGCCGACCAAATTGCCTTCCGAGATGTTTGAAACACTAGATGTCCTCCTCTAGGAATCCGTAAACATCATTAACTTATTTTGACAGCACTCCGGGGAAAGCCACCGGCGTATAAGACACTCTGAAGACGCTCCAAACAAAAGTAATATTCAGATATAAAAATGAATGAGCGTTTCCGCGGTGACCTAAGGACGGGTCAATGTGGATCTCTCATTTCCTTATGCCGATGATCATGGATGATAGATCGTTGGGATCCATCTTCTGTGTGATGGTAATACTGAGATCGATAGACACGTTCATTGATAGGCCTAAATGCATGGCAGGAATCACACGACAAGCCTGTATGAGTTACAGTGACACTGAGGCACTAATAATAGTGTTCAATATATTGACCGATTCAGAATATCCTGGTGTGATCGCACGGCTACAATGAGGAGAACGATCTTGGATTATTGATGATGGTCAGTCACCCTAGAATATATCATTACTACCACTGCCAAGGAAGTTAGGTTTCATCGCATTGCGTCGTCTCTGTACCTGTAGTCAGTGCAACGACAATACAATTTAATTTAATCAAATATTTATAATCTAATTGTATTTTGCCCTGTGTCTGTGTGTCTCTCCGTGGGATATCTTAAAATGTTGAGCACTGATTTGCATCAGATTTGGTGGGTAAATTGGTAATGGGCCAATTTAGAAGTGATGAATGTTTCATGCCAATCTACTGTATACAAAGGGGACGTGTCAGCGGGCCTGACATGTGTCTGTGAGAGTGAGGTCTCCAAAAGTTGAGCACGAATTGGTCCAAATTGAGTTGGCAGGTTGGTTATGTGCCAAGTAAGACGTGATTCTTCATGCCAATCAGCCATATGGGGGCGTGGACATGAAATATTACAAAGAGGTGCATAACTTAACATAGATTCACCATCGGCAAAGAAATGTCCTTAAACATTTTTCAAGGGTTCATGATTGTTGGGTGACCTCCCCTAGCCCGCCCACTTCCGGTTTTCATTAAAATCTCTAACTTTGCCCTCATGGGGTGTCACCAGACTCAGCTCAGAGCAGCCAACAGGCTTCCTCCAATCCAGGCTCAGTTCTACCTAGATGATTTATTGATTTCTTGGCGGAGGTCTTTGCATTACTGAGCATCTTTTAATTATACTATTGTGGAATATTTCAAGAAGAGGAGAAACATGGCCAACTACTGTCAAGTTGTCCAGGCAAAACGCCCTGGCAAAACAGTCAAAGCGACAGTTGTTGTTGTCGCTTTCAGTTGTTGCTCTGTGTAATTATAATTAACAGCGTGTTACATCACACAAACATAATGCTCCAAACAGCACATTTAAGCGTTATTAAATCTATTCACAGGGGATGGAGGGAGCCGGTGAAAGAGAAGCAATCATATTGTTCTCAAACAGAGGGCCAAGCGTTCTCACCGTAAACGCTTCTTGTTTTGTTGTTGCAGTTGCCGGCTACCATTTTGATCAGGAAACGTAGTCTCCTGCGTTCCTAGCCTTCTCCCCCAGCTACCACTAAACCCCTCGTCCTCACCACAGGAGCTCAGTTTAGAGAGACAAACAAAAGCATGATGTAAATACTCAGTGCACTGAAGGGGCTCTCCCTCTCTCTCCGTCTCTCCCTTTCTCCCTGCGATTTGCATTTCAAACAGCCCTTGTTTTGCATTCCACCACTCTATGTATGTGTGTGTGTGTGTGTGTGTGTGTGTGTGTGTGTGTGTGTGTGTGTGTGTGTGTGTGTGTGTGCGTGTGTGTGAGCGAGTGTGAGTGTGTGATTGTGTGTGTGTGTGTGTGTGTGTGTGTGTGTGTGTGTGTGTGTGTGTGTGTGTGTGTGTGTGTGTGTGTGTGTGTGTGTGTGTGTGTGTGTGCTCCTTGCCGTCACAGACGTGCAGGTGGTGGCCTGTCCACTCGTCTAAGTCGACAAAAAACAGATTGCATGTGTGTGTGTGTGTGTGTGTGTGTGTGTGTGTATGTATGTGGGTTTGCATGCATGTACACGCTTGTGGATGTGTCTTTATGTGTGTGTGTGTGTGTGTGTGTATGTGTGTGTGTGTGTGTGTGTGTGTGTGTGTGTGTGTGTGTGTGTGTGTGTGTGTGTGTGTGTGTGCGTGTGGTTGTGTGCAAGTGTATTACACACACACACAGTCGCACAGATTGTCTTGGAGCCTGTGTGTTCCTGCTTGTTTGTGGTAAGAACATCTGGTGAGAGGACCTGGTGTCCCAAACAAAGAAACACATTTCCAAAGTCCCCTCACTCCCACCGGTGCCTCTGCTTATTACCGGTAATCAAAAATGTTCGCCATCGCTCCGTTCCAATAAGTCGGGGGAAAGCACATCCAGCGTTCTGAGAGTAGTCCAGAAAGAGAAATCTCTCTTTAAACGTCCTGCCAGCTCCCCCAGTCCAAACCCTGATTGAGTGGCTGGCCACGTGCCAGGCCTATCTATGGCTGGAACCACCGAGGACTGCTGTTGGCGAGGCTGAGCCCGGAGGAGCCGCGCCTCGGACCACAGAGGAACCCGAGCGCGCCACTCGAGCCGCCGCCCCGCGGTCGGTCCTTAATGGACTCATCAGACGTCAGCTTCATAACCACGATACAGAAACACACCGAAAGAATGTAAAAGGAAACCGAGGAGGAGTGCGGGGTGGTGGTGGTAGTGACCAGGTACACGTCCCCCGGGGGGGGGGGGGGGGGGAGGGGTTGGTCGATCCAGGCCGACGGGAGCCGACGGATCGGCAGTTTTGGATCCGTCCTGGAGGCCTTGTTGAGAGGAGCTTGTGTTCCTGACGGGGGTGTCGGGTGGGGGCTCCCTGTTGGGTACAGTGTGGTGGTAGTTTGTTGAGACGACGGCAGGGAGTTGAGGCTGACTTGCAGAAGAGTAAAAGCTGACTTGCAGAAGAGTAGAACCTGAGACCCGTCTCCCTACCGTGCCACCTGGAAAAGGAAGAGAAGAACTATGAGTTTCATAAACAGGGATATATCTGTTTTTGAGCGACACATTTGTTGAACATATACATTCAGTGGAGTATATATATTTCGGGGCACACATTTTGAACATCAAACACTTCATTAAGTGCATTCTGCTGATTTCTTTTGGCACCAATTTGTGCCATTTCTGCATTCAGTTCTTATTTTATGCTGGAGATGTTTTTATTTATGTAAAGGAAACACAAAATTCAGGCTCTCAGGCATTCTGTATCACTTTCAAATATTTAGTCTTCTGTATAAAATATATATTTTCCCTACTGAGTCTACACACATATAGGCAAGATTTACTCCTGTGTCCTCTATTGTTCTTTGTCTTTTGGTTAGAGAACTTTGTGTTTGGGGAGTAAAAAAATAACTGTTCTAAAGAAAAAAGACCTGCCAATGCCCCTGTCAGAGGCATTGTTGCGTCTATGAGTAGCATAAAAGCATTTCTTTCATGATAACAAATGCTTGATTTTTCAGCTTCCTTCACTGCATCCCCCTAAAATCTATGCCACTGCGTTCATTCATGTATAGATAGATAGATTTAACCCTGAACCTAAGATTTTAAGTCACATCATATCAATAAACACTCAAAACAATCCACTGTTCTATTCTGATGGTAATACAATCTAGTCCGTCACTGTTGCTGACCGACCCCACAGGATATTGCCAGCTAGCGCTCAAAGATCACATTCCACGCTCGCAAAAAAAGAACAAATGCTGACGCCTAACTTTCTCCTTTAATCGCATTTGGAGGCTAAAAAACAAAGAATACCGTAATTTATCGCCCCTGCTGTCAAATTCAATGACAATGATTGCACCGATTTTCAGTACTCTGCAGTAGGTTGGTTTACATTTTGAGAAACATCTTCATTCATGTTGTTCCCCTTGGCCCTATCATTCAGCAGATTATAGAATTAGGCTCGACTGAGCCCACTGTGCCTTGCTGAAGAGCAGCAGGGCTCGTACTCTGCCAGTGGGAGCTGGGAACGGTGATTACGGCAGATTGGGGGGAATCTTCTGAACATCAAAGCAGGGCTTACTAAGAGGAGCTCTTGGTGTCGGCCCTATCTTGTTTTGCACTGTATGCTAAGTGCGTTAAACATTAGCCGATATTTATACTGTCGCCTCAAATTATCGGTCCTTAGGCCTTGACACACACACATATATATATATATATATATATATATATATATGTATATATATATATATATGTATATATATATATATATATATATATATATATATATATATATATACATACATATATATATATATATATATATATATACATACATATATATATATATGTTTGATGGTCGAGTTATATATAAATATATTATATATATATATATATATATATATGTGTGTATATATTATACACATATATATGTTTGACATATCTATATAATTATTTTCTTTTACTGTTCGTATATTTTTCAAATATACAGTATATTCTTATATACTATATATATTTATCTATTTGTTGTCTTTATTACATAATTTGTGTTTGACAGGGACAGCGCTCAGTAAAACCGTCCTGTAAATGGGTCAGAGGGAGCGGCGACGGCTAGTGACATTTGCAGCCCCGGGGCAGTACAGTAAAACACTCTATGTCAAATAAATGGACATTATGAGTACAACTCTTATGGACAGACGCCAGGGTGGTTGTCTTTTGGTGGCCCTCTGTTTCCATGTCTTGACTGGTGTGATGGTCCAGTGCCTTGGCTTTATTGAAAGGCACCTTATAATTATGATTGTTATTATTAATGTTATTATTGGACAGTGGGCCCAGACGGCCCCTCACCTTGGTGGTCTTCACTTTATTCCCGGAGATGCAGGACCAGCCGGTGAGGTCGGGGAGAACCCGACACTCCTCATCCGCCAGACACGGCTCCATCCTACACCACCACTTCTGCTGCACGATGGAGGCTGAGGCCCAGACACACGCACACACATACACACACGAGGAAACACACACACACACACACACACACACACACACACACACACACACACGCATGCACACACACACATGCACGCCCGCACACACGCACACACACAGAAACACACACACACACACACACACACACACACACACACAGAAACACACACACATGCGCGCACAAACACGCAGGCATCAACACAGGTTGTTTGTACATGTATTTAGGGTTAATACAAAATCAATACCAACACTTCAATCGTATCTTCAAATTCTGGCTGGTCATTTGACAGCCTCCCCCCCCTGTCCCCAGTCCCCCCCTCGTCCCCTACCCCCCAGACACACACACACACACACACACACACACACACACACACACACACACACACACACACACACACACACACACACACACACACACACACACACACACACACACACACACACACACACATCTGTGACCTCTAGATGCCTTTACCATGACGGTCAATGAATAACCCATGTCCCTGCCCCCCTAAAATAAGAAAAACACAGCTTCAAGCTGCTCCTCAGATCACCATCCGAGCAGCAGCCTCGGGGGCCGTGCTGGCGGGGGGGGCGGTCTGGTCGGGCGAGTTACCTTCAACACAAGAGGGCGAGGCTCTGGTGGTGCCGGCCACTTGTCCCGGGAAGCAGGAGCACTTGACCGTCTGAGAGCGCTCCTCTATCTGTCTCCGGTTGCAGCAGCGGTGGGCCGCCACCACTTCACAGGTCCCTGTCCTCTGCTCCATCCTCGTCCTCCCCTCTGCCCGCCCTGCCGCCATGTTGGAGAGGGGGGGATAATGACGAGGGCCTGTAATGATCACCTGACCCCCAGCTACTGGCCGATAGATCGGACCACTCAGCAGGTTAAAGAATTCGGGGTTACACATTAAAAAAAATTGCTTGTCTCTGTTGATTTTTTTGACTTGCTCTAAAAGTGAATTTCGGACCCTGGCAAGGTTCATCATCATCATCATCATCATCATCATCATCATCATCATCATCATCATCATCATCATCATCATCATCCTCATCAAGATCATCATCATCATCGTCGTCTTCATCATCAAGATCATCATCATCAGTATCACCCTGATCATTAGCAACATCATAGTCAGGGACAATACAGCTGTGATGCATTGGCTATTGTCCATTTGCAACCACATCTTCCAAGATGTTAGACTTGAGTTCTAACATCGAGAGTTCGAGTTCGATTTTGAGCTGTTGTTATGGAGCCACACCGCCCCCATGTGGTCGAAGAGAGAAGCCCAGCCTACTTATGATTCTCCGTCGGTCTACTCTGCTCTGAAACGATGCTGAGGGACAGCCGACTCAAGCAGCTGTTGGACCTTTGGAAATGTAATGCTAAACAACGTGTGTTGAATCTTTGGTAGAGGAAACAATCATAAAAGGTATTAAAAAACTAATATGAATCAGAAAACGATCAGCTGATGGTGGTTCATAAATTTCTTTAAAATAACATATATATATATATATGTACATGTATTACTACAACGCCAATCTCCTGGGGGAACAGTTCAGCAGACAGGTGTCTCCAGCAGCTGTCTCCAGCGCTACCACACCTACCATCCATCTTTTACCACCCGTCTCCTACAGGGACCAGGGCTATGATGACCAGGACCTGTAATAGGTCCCTCTGGGAGCGGTGTGGTGTGGACCTACCGGTGGGTCCCCGTAGGCCCTGGTTGCCACTGGACACTGCCTCTCCACAGAGGCTCAGCAGACAGAGAGCCAGCAGGACCCCACTGAACAGCTCCGTTAACCTGGAGTCAAGCTTCATTGTGCCTGCCAGTTAAGAAAGACACATACATAAATACAGATACAGGAAGATATAGTTCATTTTTAAAGCAAGTATTGTCCTTTGAATGCAATATTGTATGCTCAAGGTTTTCTCTATGTATTGTTAAGTTAATGATAAACTGGATTGATTGAAAGATAAGATCTCTCCAAAGGGGAATATTGAACTTAATCATAAGTAAGGATGAATGAAATGATCAGCATCTGTTTTTTTCACAGGCTAGGCCTAACACAAACTATAGTTATTGCATCGAATTGATTATTATATTAGATTATATATATTATATTGATTATTTGATAAGCTTAAATTTGCATTTCGTACAGTAGAGCATTTCACTCTTTGACATTGCACAAAACAATCAACTCTTATTTTTGTGAAAAAAAACGCACATACAAATCACTGTTAATGACGTTGGCCTATTCATAATTAGTAACATACATTAAAACACAATTTTGAACAGCACCGAACAGAGCAATTAGCCTACATCAGTTAGAAGTCCTTTCTTGGCTCCAGCGGATATTTGTTTAGCCATCAGCATGCGTCAACTAGGATACAAATCACTTCCAACACATACCTCCTCTGGTCCGATGGATGGAGTTAATAATAGTACCACCGCGTTCAAGTTGTGTGACATCCTGTTATCACTCCATACACTACATGACGGGGCGCAGCCCAGCAGGTGGTCTTAGAAGTTCTTCGTGTGTGTGCGTGTGGTTGTGTGCTCTCGTGTCTGGCGTCTGTGTGTGCGTGTGTGCGTTTGTGTGTGTGTGTGAACCGCGGGTGGAGACTTGAGACGATATGACGACGGAAGTGAAGTAGTAATCCAAGTACGCACACATGATTTACATACAAAAAAAAGAACAAAATGTTTAGATATAAAGCGTATGTCCACCCCGGTCAGTGGGATCATGCTATAGTGGTGGTTTGTATGACACACTGTTGATCTGTGATTACAGCACAATCCCTCTGATTTAGCAGCTTCCTCATCTCATCATTGAGAGAAACTTAATCAAGGAAGAAACCATCTGTTTCATAGACTATGCGGCCACTTTCATTATATTTAAGAAGCTTACGTGCGTATTTGGCACGGGGGCGTCTGTTTTATCCGGGTATCACGCAGCTGTGAACAGACGGGTGAGGTGGTGGGGCTATATACGTTCACAACCGCTGACATTACCTAATTGTGTGTTTTTGCTCTTCCATTTCAAAATGGGTTTACCTTGTGCTATATATCTGTGTTTGTAATGTTGGGCTTATTTCGTTTCTCAAATCACACTGGTTTACAACGTTTAAACCTTCTAAATGCTCAAACACTGAGCTTACTACAGAAAAAAATTAACAGAAGTTTTATGTACAGGCTTTACAGAATTTAAATAGCAGATTTCTTGTTATGAGGTATTAACAAAAAAAACTGATTACTGGTGTTTCATAATAGTGATCACCTGGTGTTGGTCTTAACTCTGTAGCATGTACCTACGACAATATCCGAAAATTAAAAGCTGTTATAAATAAGTTGTTTAAATTGAAGTATAGCATCAATAGTTTAATAATATGTTGATAATAAGCAGGCCATATCTGGTGAAGGTCATTTGACATTTGCCATCGCTTTTTATTACATCTTAATGCACGTACACTCATTACATCTTATTAAATTGACCTTGCGCAAAAGCATGTTTGTGTGAGACAACACAAGACAACAGAATATATAAAAACCCTACAGAATATTATCAACAAACAAAGTGACTTGTTCGACTGATATTTTAAAGGATGTCCGTTGGGATCCTGTGGACCACTTCAGTGCATTGGAGAAAAGACAGTTGACACCGTTGCTCAGGAGAACCTGCCCCAGGGTGCCTGGTGTTAGGGTGCGTGGCGGCTCTTGCGTCGACGCAGAGTCGCTCTGAACGTTCAGGGGGTGAAATTGAGCTTGAAAAGAACCGTTTGAGGAGTCGTGACGTCCGCCACCGCTAACTCCTGCCCGTCCGACAGTCCCAGCTCTGTGGAGAGAGACAAACATGGCCATCGGTGTGTGGGAGTCACGGCGCGCTCCGGTAGGTCGAGGGTGAACAACGACAGCCCCGTTTACCTTTCAGGGTTTTGCAGAGATTGGGCCGCGTCCGCTCCTCAATGGATTTGACAGACTGATGGAAGATAAAAGAGCATGTGACACTTCTGGTTCTCCGTTTAAATAATGTGACGGGCTGGTTAACTGTCGCAATGTCACATCGCACTGACCGCTGCCATATTGGGAGCATAGGAGCATGGGAGCGTTTCTATGTTGGTAGTGAATGTTTTTTGGTTGTTGATTTAGAAAACAAATCTCGACACATTGTTATGTACAAGCCATACTGTATTTTTCAGGAACATCTTTGTTACATTACCTGTAAATATAACGTCTTGTTTTTCCCTTCGAGGGTCGTGGTGATGGCTGGGGACTTCATTTGTCTGGAGAAACAAAATCATGGTTTTAACCTAACTCTTTTTTTTTTATTAGCTCAACAACATCAGTTCCTCTGTCGGATGGGGAGACTCACAAGGAGGAACTCTCCGTCAGATACTCCAGCACTTCCTGGAGTTTTGCGGAGGGTGGGAACTGAAGGTCTTGAGGCACCTGGCTGCAGGCTGAGCAGTTGTCCTGCCAATCACAACCAGGAAGGAAAATCCCTTCATGCATCAAGTACGCCAAAACAGAAACGTGAAGTTCATATAGTCAGTTTCACTTTCGACAGAGAAGTTTGAACGGTGAGGACGAGACTATGACCTAGCTGGCAGGCCTGACATTTCCCTCCCCTCGTGTGAACCCTCCAGCGGGCTGTAGCTCACAGCTGGCTAAGGCGCCGTGTCACTTCTGCATGATCCACTCACATTCTGCATGTGGAAGGTCATGTTTTACTTGGAAACGCATCATATTATGGAATTAACATCAGCTTCAGCCTAAAGGTCACTTAACCTGTCTATGAGTCGACAAAAGCAGACAATCAGGAGGAAATAAGCTGCAGCTGTGCGCTCTCGCTCAACACAGTGTGAGACTTTTTATATTTCAACAAACCTTCCGCTCAGCTTCAAACGTGTAGGAGTACAAGCCGTCCACATCGTTGAAGACCAGGTAATTATTTAATGGAATATATGCGCTGCAAAAATGAAATGAACACAATTAAATAATTAATACTGACGTTTGTGACGAGAAGTAAAAATGAATAATCATGAGTAACTGTTGTACAGACCTTGATGCAATTTTAAAAACTTCTGTGGCGCAGGCAGCTAGAAAAAAAACAGCAATTATAAAAGAAGAGTTACTTCCCGCTACGTTTAATCCACTCTATTCATCAGATTGTAGACAGAGAAGGGCAGAGGTGAATAATGTGATGATGCAGGCTGCCATACCAGCGATGACAGCGTTGGTGGAGGCCACGGCAGGGATGATCCGCTTCACCACGCCTGGGGCACAAGAGGAGTTATGCTTCATATTGCCCAAACTATTAGTGGCATCCGAAAGCAAGGATGGCTGTACCAACTCTAGACACCAACATCATGGAGGGGCCAGCTAGCTAAGAATATTAGACTCATTGCAAAAGTATAAAATGACAGGATGCACCAGTCAAGTCTTTCTAGACCAAAACCGATCACATTCCCTTAAAACTGGGCCAGCCAGGTTTATAGACCCAGTGCTGCAAAACAGACCCTATTTAAACAGTACTATTTAAGGAAGATAGTCAAGATCTTGTTATTCAAGAAAGAACGCATAAAGTTTCAGTTGGATACATTTTTGTCTGCAGAACTGCAGAATGGATCTGTTTTCGCTCAACAAACGACTCTCGTGAGATCCATGCCTGTGAAAGGAGCACATGGCTAAGTATACTGCCACACCCCTGAGCTCAGCACAGGGGTTCAGCTACAGCCGACATAGCCCTGTTAATGTCTATGGTTTCAAGAAAGCCTCATTTTGCGGCACGTTGTCCTAATTAAGTTGACACGTTGGTGCAATGTGTTTCGCTAGGCAACACTTTGGTTATGCCGCTTAGAGACGTAATTATTTTTTTAATCACTGTCTTTCATCCTCCATTAAACAGTATGCAGTAGCCAGTTAGTAAATCAGAGAGGGATTAGCAGGGGGCCGAAAGTGTGAATGAAGGCCAGTGTGGTACAACTCATTTTTACATAAAACTCACAGGGAGTGAGGCGCGTTCTCCAGCCAGATGCAGGCTGGTTATTGCATCCCATAACTAGATCAATGAAACGGGCTATATGTCGGTTAAGTTTAGCCTACTGACTTGAGAGTCAGGGCAATTTCAAGGGGAATATTGTTCAATGAAGGAAGAGGTTTGAAGCATTAATTGTCTCAGTGACTGAACAGAATGATACCACGTCTTTTTTTGTCTTGATTCGTGTTGAGCACAACAGTTTTTGAGACGGGATCTGCACATTTTCAAGTTGATTGGCGGGTCACCGATCTCGTTTTAGGAGCAGAAACCGTCCAATTAAAATTGCTGGCTGGTTGACCGATGCATCCCTAAAAAACGCTTTAAAGACTACCGATAAATTGTACGCAATTTGCAATGGCTCACTCGGCTAAGAAATTAACATAAAAAATGGTAATTAATTGTGCAACTAATTGTGACCCAATCAACCTGGGGAGTGTGGAAGATGGCTCAGCCTCCCATGGCTTGAGTCAGGTGACAGGTTGTGCTCTGTATCACTATGCTCAACTTCTGCAATCAACCGGTTTTAACTCATCACCTTGGACCTTGGTCTAAAAAGCCCTCTACGCTGAGTCTAGCAACCAAGATTGTTACAAGACCCTTTTCAAAGATGTGTCCGTTTTGGAAAAACACAGGTATTGCTCATAACATTATAAGGGGTTTGCTACAAAAGAGTAGCAGACTTATAAGTTGTGTGATGAGCGACGCTTGTGTTTGTCCTTAGATGACGTTACTAATTAAGGGGCTTCTCATCTCATTCAGCCTTCTCATCTTCATCTGCATTTGTTATTTTCAGAATGTGTTCAACAAATATTCTTGATCATGACATTACATTGTGCAGCAGTGGACTGATGTTAAATAGCTTCTCGGCATAAATCAGCGGCTCTAAAAGGCGAGCCGGGGTAGACTAGTGTGGGAGGTGGTTCTCACCCTGCGTTAGTCTGTAGGTCACTCCTGTGATGCTGAACTGGGCGGCTCGCTCCTCTGCTCTCTCAAACACCCACCGGATGTGCTCTGGGTCATCACCATCTAACGCGTTATCTGTAACAAAAAGAAACAGCAGGTTTGCCGGTATTTATGCGTGCAGGCATGTCATGCTTTGATACATAACCCTCGTGTACTGTATAATTCCTCACCTCCAAAGGGCTTCTCTTTAGGCCACTGAATCATCCTGCCATACTCTACGCAGTGCTCCGGCAGCCGCGGCATCGAGGCAATAGTGCACATTGGGAAATTTATCTGAGGAGGGTATAACAGAAACAGACCCAGAAGCCTTTCAGATTGTGCATTTAGTATTTCTGGGAAAAAGACAAAGATAGGATTTTGATAAACGTATACAGTGAAAACGTGGAGGCCCAACGATTGGCGGTATAGGTAGTTCTGATGAGGCCGTGGTGTGAGCGAGCGGCACCTGCGGTGGGTACAGCTCCAGGGTACAGTCGATGCATGCAGTCATGCCCGGCAGGATGACACGGGCGTTGCCCTTGAAGCCTTCGGTGCCGCCGTCAATGAGCGGGATGATAGAGCTGGGATCCAGAACCCCGTCTTCGTATATCAGGATGGAGATCTAGGCCGACATGCACCGCAGGTTAATGGCAGGTGCTACTTGACCTATGCATGTACTTTAGACATGCAGACACCAAAATCATAGCAGAGTCATCCGTACCAGCATCCCGTTCATCCAACGCCTGGCAATGATGGAATCCAGCCCACAGACGATGATGTGGAACTCTAGGAATGGATGGAATCAAGAAGTAAGACGCTTCAAATGTCAGTTTTCCATTTTTTGCATTGGTAGACACAAAATTAATCTTGGAATAGACATTCACCTACGTTTATAAAATGACGTGTCGAAATCTTGAATTTTGTTGAAATGTCTGCACGTTGTTAAGAACAATGGTGGATGATTGTCACGGCATTGACGGACACACATCACGTATCTGTCGTTGGTGTCAAACATGCTGGAGTTGTTAAAGGATACGGCACGACTTGGCATCCTGGGACTCTATGGTTGATGAAGTCAGCGGCCACATCCGCCTTTGGCCGTCCAATGTCTTTGGGCCTGAACCAATGACGTGAACAAAACCACTTAGCAGGAAATTAACACTGTTTACATATGAGTTTCTACTGCTTTATTGACGTATGCTTTAATTTTATTGACACAAATATGTTCTGAGGTTTATTCACGTTGTAAAAGATAATTGTACCTGAAAAGAAACTGCCTGTTGAGGTTTGAGACATCAATCGTGTCCATGTCAACGACGTGGATGAGGCGAAACCCAGACAACGCCTTAATCAAGCACAGTGTAAGTGTATTCATAAGTGTATAACAGTGGTATTCACTATTATTTTCAGGAGAGCCGCACTGACAGGACAAAGTCAACAGGTGAGACATTTTTACCACAAAGTATCAAAACCTCTAAATCCAGTCATACATAAGTATGCCTGCTTATTAATATGTCATCCCTGAAGCAGAGTTTCCCACAGAATTTTATGAAGCTGTGGAGGGAACTCGGTCCTTAGGGGTCCGGGGGAAAGCTCCCCCGGAAGAAAATTTGGTACCTTTGAACCTAGAATGCATCAATCTGGTGCACTTTGAGAAGAAAATTAAGACTTGTGTGACTGTGTATTATTTTCTGGAATAACGTGGAGACACTGGGTCACATAACATGGAAGCTATTGAATAAGTTAATAAGAATAAGTCCATCCAAGAGCACATTCTCTCTTGTTATGGAGGAAACCCGCCAATCTGGCAACCCCGCTGTCAGTCAGTGTAGGGCCGAGCAAGTTTAAATATATCTTCTAGGCTATATATTTCCACCTTGTAATGCCGCTGTTGATTTATTTTTTAATTAATTGTTTGTAAGAGAGCAGCCACATTAGTTTTTTAACAGGTTTTATGTTATATATCTGCTTGTTTTCACTGCATGATCATATCACTGCATATTGCTACTGCCATGCGAGCCGCAAATAGAGGCTTGGCGAGCCGCGCAATGAGTAACGCTGGTGTATACAGTAGAGTATTCATTAATGTATACAGTAGACAATTCATTAGTGTATACAGTAGAGTATTCATAAGTGCATTATGTAAAATTCCTACCAGATTTTTAAGAAGTTCACATCCAAGTCCACCAGCTCCGATGACTAAAATCTTGCACGTATCCAACAGGAATTGTAATGACTGATGCAAAAGGAGAAAAATGTGTCCTTATAATTTAAAAACATCGATCAACATATCATTTCATAAATGAAAAGGCTCTATCTCAAGTCTGTATTGTTCAATCACTGTAGCTTTTTTACCACCAAAATCATAAAAAGTATCACCATCACCAGAAAAAAGGCAATCCTAACTAGATGAAAAGCTTTAATTTCGGAAGAGTGTAGAGATGTAACGTTCATGTGTGAAATGCAACTGCGTGAAAGTAGCTAATGCGACACCATTAACAACTGTCATCAACTGTTAAATATAAATAAATATGAAATGGGAACATCTCTAATTGACCAAAGATAATGGCCCTGCGGCGGGGTGTAAAAAAACGAATACATGACATACCCTAAAGAGCCATTTGATTAAAAACCACAGGTGATGGACCCAACAGTAAGAAAGCCCTTACTATGGGCGTATACTATACACATCTTAGGTATTGTCACCTCAGTACTTGGCTCAAAGTCGGGATGGGTGAATGGGCCAGGTCTCTCCAGGAACTTCCTCACATGGCTCCATCGGCCATGCCAGTCACAAGCACTGTCCTTGTGTGCACTATCAACAGCCATTCTACACAGGCAGCACATCACAACACGCAAGACGTTGTTCTCGGCTGCTGATCCAATGCAATACATGCTCTCAGCTTTTCTCACTATGAAATGTGTGTGTAATTCATCCAATAAATCTTGAATGACTATATTAGAGAGTTTATGGAATTGCCTAATTGCATTTGGATGTAAATCTAAATCGAACAAACTAGTAACTAGGACGATTAAGCACCCTGCTTTATAACAGTCTGACTCAGTCTGGTGATGAGTCTGGAACATTTCAGTTTATTCAATAGTGGTTCTTCGATTACCAAGTTCACATATCGGGATGGGGGTCGCTACCCAAATTAAAGCCACCACTTAATCTGCAAAACGCAAAATACATCTGGACCATTGGATACAACCAATCAGAGAAACGGAACCTGTGACACATCGGCGGCAGCCATCTTGTTTGTTTATGAAAATTACGCTTCTCTGTACGTAGTCATCAATAGTATAATATCAAACCCGCCCAAAACTAGATAAACGGTGTTGATTGGCCCGACCCAGGCCCGGTTGGATGGAAATCTGTGTGAACGGATGGGGGCCAGACGCATTTGCCAGACAAATAAAACATGTGCTCGCAGATTGACCTGGTTCCAAGGCTAGCTATATTGTATTTCAACACTGAATTATGATAATTATGCTCGACTGTTTTTCGGTTTCGTTGGGCTCTAGATCATCTGGTTAAACCTGGGACATCATGGCCAGTGTTCACATCGCCTGACCCGGCAGACGCTGCATAATGTGCATCGCAAACCTGCTGCTAGAGACCTCGATTTAGCATTCGTCACTAACTTCTCAGTCAGGTCCTCTATTCGCCTTCTTTTCGTCTCCCTGAAAGGAGAATAAAAGAGGTCGGACACGTGATGTTTTTCTTTGTCATATGTCAGAATTAAGATATGCTTAATCAACGTTCTCTTGCTTTGAAACTTACGGCTCCTCAGCATCCGCCATACTTTCACGGTCCCATGTCCTCGATGACAGTCCAAAGCGTTTGTGAGCGTCAATACTGCGGTGTAAATACTGGATTCCAGCGCCGTTGCGATCATGGCACACAGGCTGCGCAGCGTGGAAAAGTCACGCAACAATGATTCCCGGAAACATCGGTAAGGGGTTCTCACCTGGGTTGCCAGTGTCGCGATAAACTCCCCTAAAGCAAAGGGCTTTAGTCCCTTTCTCATCACATCCCTGATCAGCTGACCTGTCAAAACATCCAACACGCAGTGCTAGTGAACACATAGCAATGGCGAGTATGGAGCTAGCCCCCCTCAGACCGTGGGATGATTTCTTCCCTGGAACTGACCGTTTTGCTAAACCTGACTTCAGAGATCTGACCAAATGGAACAACAGAATGATCAGCAACTTGCTGTACTACCAGACCAACTATTTCGCTGTGGCCATCGTCGTTTTCATAATTGTGGGGTAAGTTCTGAAGGAATGCTACCATCGGCTAATTAGCTTAGCCTCACAGCATCTAGCTCTGGGCGTTTTCAACTTGGCAGCATCGCCATCGGTTCTGACTCACACAGATGTCAGGCGTCTATGATCAGTTCCAATATGGGTATTTGCTGCAGCATCGTGGCTTGATATGTCTTGGTTTCTTTTCTACATGCGTAGACATCATCGTCCGTTTGTTAGGCTTTTTGTTGTTGTTGTAGTGTTACAGCACATCTTCATGGTTTTAAGTTGTGTCACATAACGATTGTGACACGATTTACAAGATTAGATGATAGCTCTCAGTACTAACGTTAAAAGTTAATCATGAATAGCGTTATTTTCAACATGGTTTAACATAGGCAATAGTTGGGCATGTATTGTAGAACTAATTTAGGCCTTCTTGTGGCCGGCCATGTACGGTTTCACATGACATTAAATATAGGATGGTACATCGACAAACGGCAGGTTGTGCTATTCTTGCATTCACATTGAGTTTCTCTTTGCTATTCCCCAAAGGTTTCTTAATCCCTTCGGCATGTTTCTGGGCGGAGCTGTGGTGTCCCTGGTCTTCATGGGATCGGTCTGGGCCGGAGAGAACAAGACCATCATCAAGAACTTCAAGAAGAAGAACCCAACTCTGTTTATGGCTGCTGTGTTGGGCACCAGCTATTTCCTGTTGTCTCTGTGTGGCGGAGTCATGGTCTTCATCTTCGGAATCACCTTCCCCTTGTTGTGTGAGTGTCATAGTGAAAGACACTTTGAATATAGAATGCAAACCCAACGTTTTACAATCACCCTTCCAGATCAAGTCAACACATATCCTTTCTGCCTTTTCATAAATTGGGGGAATAGGCAAATGTAATCAATAATCACAAATGGCCCTCAAAATTACCAAATTCTTTTGCATAGTTATGCCTTGCTTTGGCCTTACATTTTTCATGCAGGCCTCATAGGTAGGATATAGTTGGAGTGGAAAAGTGCAAACTAAAAACTGCATAGCCTATATGTTACATTTTAATTGAAGAGAAAAGAGACCCACATGGCCGATATGTGGGTTATACATTCGTACGCACTCTTTACATCTTATTCATATTCACTGGTAGGTAGAGGATGAGATGACGCATTCTCTCGTTGCCTGAGTCATGCCTGCTATAGAAAGTGTTACCCTAAACTCCAACAATGTCTGCTTTGTTCTCTGAGTTGAGTTAGCTAACGAAGGGCTTGATTCTTTAAAAGCAACCTCATCAGTCAGCAGCTGTAGCATTGTAGAGAAGGCTGGGCACCGGCACTGCCCAGACGCTCCCAGGGAGCTTAGCCGCTACTGTGTGTGTGTGTGTGTGTGTGTGTGTGTGTGTTGCTATGTGTGTGTTGCTACGTTGCTATGGACTTTTGATTCAGACACTCTTCTACATTTAATGAATGATCTCATGTGTTCAGTATCTCTCTCACGTGGGTTTCAACTTTGACCCCTTGTTTGCTTAAATTTGAGCTCTAATTGTAATGCGATCCTGCAGAATATTTAGTCTTCAGTTTTCATGGTATGCCGATGTGGCTTTTGGAATGGAACCATCAATACATTTGAATGTTGCATTGTAACAAGTGCAATAATGACGTGTTGTGTCCTAGTGATCCTGATCCATGGCTCGCTGAGACTTCGCAACATGAAGAACCGGATGGAGAACAAGATTGAGGGTGTAGGCCTGAAAAAGTCCCCCATGGGTGTCATCCTGGACCTTTTGGACCAACAGGAAGAGAAGATGAACAAAATCCAGGATTTCATCGAGGGAAAGCTGAAGGATTAACGGAAGACGACTGGAGCTCAGGATGGATTGTTGATTGAGTGAGATGCCACGTGCTGATTGGTTTAAAAAAGAGTCCTCTAGAATTGTATTCCATTTGCTTTTTGCTTCCTGCTTTCATTGAGTTAGTCATTTTGTCTAAGTTCCTATATATATGCAAATACACAGGTGTGGTGTACAAATATTTGAGCACTGCATGCCATTTGGACGTTCAGAGACCATATGAAGGGTCGTTAGAGAAAGGGAGGATCCCTGTGTTATTTGTGACCAAAAAGATTTTCAAAACCAAATTTTGTTGAACATATTTGCTCCTATTTGCGGCGATTGTGCAATATTCCACAGGCTATTTAAACATTATTTATTTGAGTAATGTAAAGCTGCAGGACTGATGCTATATATTTTGCATGTTGAGGGTAATGGATATATGTAAACTGTGCAAAGCAGCATAAAAATGTGCTTGACACTTTTCCCTTTCATGCAGAAAAACCATATTTGACTGAATGTTGGGTGGCCCGATCCCAATGATTTATCAAATACTACAAAACGATAATAATAAGCAATAATTCCTTTCCTGGCAGTTCAGGATCCATATCAGTGGTGGCCCTGCCTATTCTGCTACTTTGTTAAGTTTTGTTTTATGGAACATGACACATTTTCTTGATACAAAGCACTCCTGTGCACATACTATTTAGTGCTGACGATGCAGGTTGGTCCAAGTCAAAGCCCTCTAATCAAAGCTATGCAAATCAGAAGTGAATGGCCCCAGCAGCTGGCTATATGGTCATTAGGCCATTGTGTGTAGTGTCTGTTTATCCCCTTCTATTATTGATGCATTATTTTCACATAGAATAGAATAGAAATGCCAATTTTTATTGCTACTGCTTAATACCAGGCCTTTTTCTATTGCTTCTAACATATATTCATCCGTTACAAAGTGTGCATGCTTACTTCATGACCATGTGTTAAAGGTGTAAACATGATGTATATGGAAGCCAAACATTTATTTTTCTTTCTTGTCTGTGTTTCATTTTTTTAACAATGCTAATCTAGTGACAAAGCTGGACACAATGCTGTCCTCTGTTGGTAATAAAGTGACGTGAAAATAAAGAGTCTGTACAATTTAGTAATGTGTTGTATCAAATCAGGATTTAAAGGTTTTCCTAGCCTAGATACTATAGCTTAGTTATTCTACGTTTATGTTGAATCTATAACATTTCTAATAATATTTTGTATAGTAGGTACAATTCTGTCAATTATAGTTTTGAATTCGTTTTTTTATTCTTCAAAAAAGCAGTACATTAAATGTCAAACAATAACTCAAAAACAAATCAATAAACAGAAACAAGACAACACTCCTCTAACAAGTTACTCTGTTATGTGCAAGTCATCTCAACAGCTATTTCACAACCTATCGTCAGCGCGGCCCTAAAGTTCAGACATGGTTAGCTTCTCTTTTTTTCATAGATTATATATCTACAAGTCTAAGAGACTGGTCTCGCCCGACTCCAGCTCCTTCGGAAGAGGAACCTGTAAGCAAAGGGAAAGAATATGAGAACTTGACATAGCAAATATTGCATCTAGGTTAAATAGGAAAATTGTAAAGCAAATTATTATGATTATTGTGTGAACAAGGTGTTCAGATATGAGATGTCCAGATGGACTAGGCTAGATAGAGTAGTGGGGATTGAATCAGGATTGAATCAGATCTTAAAAAATCGCATGCGTGTGCTTCCACACACTCACAGCTTTGAGATAGGCCACGTTGCTATGTTTGATTTCACTCAGGAGGAGATCCCGTGGCGTCATCTGAATCATCGCTGGCTCTCGTCTCCGGGGAACGGGTTTCAAGGTCTTAATGACGTCCTTCAGATTAGCCCTCTCGTCCGCCATCATCTCGCTCTCTGTGGCCCTCGCCCTGGTGGTCTTCCTCAGATGAAAGCTGGCTCTGTCTGCTCTCATCTCTTCCCTCGGGTCCAGGTCCAGAAAGGGGTCGCGTTTCTTAGGAATCCTCCTCAAGTGGACGTCCTTTATGGGGTTCGCTGGTTCGCTGGCACTGGGGGTCTTTGGAATGCTGTCGGTGTTGTGGTTCTGTCTGGGCTGGTTTCGTGGTGGTTGTGTGGGTTGAGCGTCTGTCTGGCCGTTAGCTGAGGGCCCACTGCTCTGTCCTACAGATGGGGGGATAAGACCGTGGCTCCGTAAGATCTCCAAGGAGGGTATGTAGCCCAGCATCTCCAACAGACCAGGAGGCAGGTTCAGGCTGTTTTCATACATTTGCAATGCCTCCCTTTGTTCTTTAACCTGCAGCTGCTTCTGATCCTCCTTCCTCAGCTGTCTCTGGCGGTCCAGGTTCCTGGTGAGAAGGTTGGTCACCACCATCCTCGGCCCCGGCTGCTCAAAGTGGTAGCCCATCTTCAGGAGGGTGTTGTTGGCCTTCAGCAGGCGGGAGATCTCCATCTCGGCGTGGTGACCCAGCATGTGCCGTTGGTTGTGGAAGCGCAGCTCTGTGAGGGTCTCGTTGAACTGCAGGCAGCGGATGATGGCCACGATGCCCTTCCCCGTCACAAAGTTGGACTCGATGTTCAGTGTGACGATGCTACGGTTCTCGCGGAGCATGTTGGCCAGGTTGAAGGCGATGTTCTCGTCCACGCCGGTGTTGGCGATGCTGAAAGTCTTCACGAAGCGGTTCTTCTTCAAGGCGTTGACGTATTCCAGGAGCATGACTTTGGGAATGTTTTCTATGTTGTTGAGGTTCACCTCAGTGACGGAGGGGTTGTTGTTGCGCATCTTATCCAAGGTGGACTCCAGGTTGGTCTCGTTACCCGAGGGCCTCGACGTCAGCTTAATGCCCCCCAGTGCAAGATTTGGGAGTTTCAGTTTGTTTATTTTCTTCGGTTCCTTTTCTGGCGGTTTTATCCATGGTTCGTCCACTATTGGCTCATCTGGAAGTGGTTGTGTTTCTGGTTCTTTGACGGAGGTTGAGTCCCCGACCTCTTGGATAACTGTAGTGCTTTGCTTTTGCTCAACGATGCTTTCACTCTCCTTCTCCTCAGCCTCCTTTAATGGAGGAGTTTCAATGGTACTTGGCTTACTTGGCTGGCTGTCTTCATTGTGCTTTGAAGCATCCAGATCGTTTTGCTTATCGGTGCTCACAGGCAATTGCGACTCTTGGGTATCACTCCCAGAGGGAACCTGCTCTTCTCCTTTCACTTTCTCCACAATCTCCTCGATGATCTCTTCTGTGACTGTCTCTTCTTCAACGCCGTTGACAGCCTCCTCAATGACAGCTTCCTCCTCAATGATCACCTCTTCGTACACATATTCCACATCCTCGTCCGCCTTCTCTTCCTCCTTCTTTACGGCCGCTTCTCTCAAGGTTTTCTGACAGATATGACACATTTAAATAATGAACACTTGATGTCACACATTTAATGCAGTCTTGAAAGGATAACTGCCAATTTTGTGTTATGAATGTGTTACGTGACGAATAGTCATAGATATCAGAACATAACAGTGTTCCCTCACCTCACTGGGCAGCAGAGTAGCAGGCACTCGCTCCTCATCGAGCATTCGTTTGGACTCTTTCTCCCAATAGAGGTAATCCACCAGAGACCTGTGGTCAAATGACCCAGTGGGCGGTTTCTCCGTTTGGTCCTTCTGTCTCTGACCTACGGGCACCCGGTCGTCGGGGGCGATGATAATGTCCATCTCACTCTGGAGCTCCCTCAGCTCCTCAGGCGACAGCATGGCCAGGAGCTCATCCTCGTCGATGTCCTCTTCGTTGAGCTCCTCTAAGTCTTTATCGGCCGACATGTTTGCTCTGTGTGATTTCCCTGTGTAGATTGTTATATATATATATGAATATATATATGAATATATATAAAAACCTAAGACTGACTGTTTTCCCACCAAGAGGAGAGCCTCTCAGTTTGACTCTGACTGGTATACCTCCTGGCCCGGCCTCATGAACATACTAAAATTAACCCCAGCATGGAAGGTATTTAAAGCACATGCGAGGATGGGGGGGGGGGGGGGGGGCAGACATACTAGCATTCTTTTTTCAGCTCCTTCTCTCAGCTGGTCTGGCCACCAGGATGTTTCTGGATGGCAGTTGCTTTTCGTAGAGGGACGTTTGTGATTGACAGGCGCAGGTGTCCAAAGGTCCAGGAGGGGCAACAGCCAGCGCTGCACTCTAAGCCCCGCCCCCTTATATGATCTCTTGGATGAACCACAACAAACAACAACGGCTAATGACTGAAGCCAGAGGATGAAACATGATGCGCCTGGAACCACATCACATCCGATAGTCATGTAACTCATTAGGACTTTGATATATTGTTAAAATATATATGAAACAAATCTGAGTATCGATAGATTGATGAAAAAATATCGAAATAATCTATACAAAAACTAAATGACATCGAAGCACATGTCTCACACAACCATTTATTCATGTTCTCATTTCATTTGGAAAATATTTGACAGGTAATTATGTTTTTCAACAAATATGTAACTACACAGTGACTGTACAAAATGTAACTTAGAGCTGGTTATGGTTTTAGGGCAGTGATCTTCTACTTGTATAAAAAAGTCTGGATTTCCTATGAAAAACAGGTGTTCTCCACATGCATTCAAAAACACATTACAGTACTAACGAAGGCAAATGGGTCTATGAACTGTACTAACAAATACATTCTTATTTAATGTACCGAGAACATGATTAATAAATAAAAACACCATTGTAAGAAATCGATCACTTTTCTTTCCCAGTGACATTCGTGAACATTTTCAACCCCCTTCTTTTTTTATTAAGATCTGGATGAACGTTGTTTCAATGGATCACACTCTAACGACATGACGTTGAAATGAGGATGCTTTGTGTAGCGTCAGCCATCGCTAGACGCCAGTCGTCCGGGTCAGTACAGTGGTCTGGCTGAAGGTCCGCACCTCAACACTGTACATGAAGCATCGATGCACGGCTTACGCAGCTTGCCCACTGCATCCGTCCGTCAACGCACGACGGAAGGCGTGTCTGACGGATGGGGGAGTGGTATTTGCTATCGGAGCCAAGATCTGATTGGCTGACGGATCCGTTGCAGCCTGAAAAGTTAACATTTTCTCAACTTCTGAACGCAAGAGACGGAGCCGACGGAACGGACGGACCCACAATGCATTTCGGGATCGCCTCATGCAAAGTCAATGAGATCCGTCAACGGACGGATGCAGTGGGCAAGGGGTGTGACTCTGAAGACGCACAGACACAGCGGTCGATGGCGATACACTTGAGCAACGCCTTGGGTTCCTCCTCCAATCCAAGGCACGTGGGAAAGTTCGGAAAGTGTCAGTGATGCGTTTGGAGACGTCATGGAACGATAAAGCAGTCGTGGGTACTTGCAGATGAGACGCGGACACAACGTTGGGGCTATGGCAGCCGGAGGGGTGTTCCTCCGACCATTAAATACACTTAGCTTAGACTTCCCCTTTAAGTGCTCACCAGTCACAGGGGGCGGGGGGGGGGGATTACTTGTGCCACTGTTTGGTTCTATCTTCAGCTGAGGCTCATGTAGCTTCCACCCAATTGATGCCTGGAAGAAGAAGAAGAAGAAGAAGAAGAAGAAGAAGAAGAAGAAGAAGAAGAAGAAGTTGAGTCTCTCAATTGGCTGAAATCTGTCTTACTGGCCCAAAAGACATCCACTCCTGAGGTTTGAAAATGGAGGGAAGATAATTATGTGAAGTAGTCCAATGGAACTTATACGGTATATACAGCACTAAGTGATATTGCACTCTGATATTATGGAAATATACAATACAATATTAATAGATAGCAATATAAAACAAACACAATGACGATGGCCAATATGTTTTGATTGCCGACTCAAATTCAAACCCTTAAATATTTAAAACATGAATGGATTTATAGCAATGAATAAGTATCTAATGATAAGTATAACAAAGTAGGTCCTTGGCTTTTCTACACTTCATACTAGCTGAACAAAATGAGTGGTAAACATATTTTCAGCACAAGGCAAAAGAAAGAAAACACAAACACAAACAAACACACAAACAACCGAAAGTAAATTGCTCCCGCAAGCGGATGGACGGCGACAAATCAGAGCATGAAAGAATGAAGGTTCATTGGATTGGGGACAGGGCGACCGGCGGGGATGCAGAACGTCGAGACAACCAAAGGGTAATGAGGACGGCGGAGGTGCTCTGAGATGGAGGGGGGGCGGGGCCTAGGAGCGGCCGACCTCACCATTAAGCCACACCGCCATCGAGGCGCTGCTGCTCTGAGCTAGCGGGCCCAGCGGCAGCCGCCGGGGTGGCCGGCTCTGATTGGTCGGACACTGTGTCAGACTTTGACACCTTGCTTTCGGGGGAACATCTGCCCACGCAGGGTGTCGAGGCAAAGGTCAGGGAGGAGAGGCGGCACGCAAGGAGAGAAAGAGGCAGGGAGACATAGCAGGGCAGGTTATTAGCGTCTGAGTGTAGAGGGCTGGAGGCCTTGTTATGTTTTCATCTACCATCGCGTGGAAAGGAAAACATAGCCAGGCAGGCACAAAGACAAAACAGTTTCTAGGCAACACAGGGAAAAATATTATCAATCGGTCTGTTCTTTTTGCTTTATAGTAGCATAACTGATGTTTTTTTTCTCAATCCATAGAGGAACATAGATGAGAAAAAGAGAAGTCAGAAAAGTGGCGCGAGAGGGCTTGGCAGCAGGAGCGTTTTTTGGAAACTAATTACCAAAGAGCTTCACTCGTGATACCACCATGCATCACCATGGAAATGCGTGAAGCAATCCAAAATAACCCGTCCCTTCACTATTGGTGTGGTGACTACCAGTATCGACCGGCCATGACTCACTGGTGCCTTCCTTTCCCAATTAACCACACCATGACTCATGACCTCCACTGACGTGTGTCCCCCCCCCCCATCTCTCAGCGGGGGAGAGAGAGTCCCCGGGAGTGCCTGCACTACACGAGGGCCTCACCTGCTGTGTGTGGGGCTGCGGCTGTTGGCGGCGCCGGGAGCCGCCCCCGCTGGCTGCTGCTGGTACTGCGCCCGGTCGGCGGAGTCGTAGTCCGTCAGGCCCACCGCCAGGTGGTTGCGCCAGGCCCCCGTGCTGGTCGCCGAGGAGACTGCAGGGCAAGCAGAGCCACAGGGTCACGAGACGCCGCGAGCTACGCGCTCTGGTTGTTGTTTGCTCAAAACACAGTCTTCTCCAGTGCCAGCTATTGGCTCATAGCTTCTTGCCAAACAGGTCGTTATAGTTAAACAAGACCTACGGATCACCATGGCGATGTGCTTTTACGGTACAGGGAGCGAGAACAAACTATGTGCTGTTGTTGTTGTTGTTGTCGTGCTGTGCTTGGTTATGTCAGGCCATGCTTTGTAATGCTACGCCATTTGATGCTATGTTATGTTACCTTATGCTATGTTATGTTATGCCATACAAATGTCATGTTTTGTTTGTTGTGCTTTGGTAATGTAATGTTATGCTAGTTCATGTTAATGTTATGTTCTGCTATGCCATGGCGTGTTTTGCGACGTGATCATCATACAGGCCCTATACATAACATGGTATCCCATGTTATGCTTTGTTAATGTAAAGTTATGCTATGCTATGTTAATGATATGTTATGCTAAGCCATGGTGCGTTTCGACCATTCCCCAGGCCCTGCACAGTCCTCACCAGAGGAGTAGGAGTTGGTGCGGCTGGAGTGGCTGAAGGGGGCCGGCAGGGTCTGGTAGCCCAGGCTGAGCTGGGAGCCCGTGTCGTAGTCGAAGGGCCCCCGGCCGGGCTCCTTCTGGGCCCCGCTGCGGTGGAACCAGCCCCTCAGGTGCTCCGCCACCAGGGCCTTCTGCATGCTCTTGGCCAGCAGCTCGTTGCGGGGCCCCGTGCGGCTGCGCGGGGGCCTCATGGTGGCGTACGGGTTCTGGGACAGGTTGTCGCTGCGGTCGCTGTAGTGGCGGTACCTCTCGTGGCCGTGGTAGCCGTTGACCTGGTAGGACGGGTTGACGTTGTAGTGGCCCTCCACGTCGCTCTCGTACACGTAGGCCCCGTTGGAGTAGGGCTCGGCGTCGGCGCCCGGGTACCCGGCCCCGTAGAAGGCGTCGGGCGCGTAGTGCGCCGGGGACTCGTATCCGTAGCCGCCGCCGCCGCTGCCGCCGCCGCCGCCCGAGTGGAGCGGCACCAGGTTGGGCATGCTGCCGCTGTTGCCGTACACCTCCACCCGCCGGTGCAGCCGGTGCAGCTGGGGGGTGCGGCGGGAGTCCAGGGTGCAGTAGTGGGGGGCGGCGGTGGTGGCGCAGTAGTCCAGGCTGGACTGGCTGGCGTAGGAGGAGCAGTCCTCCAGGGCCTCCGTGCTGGAGCTGCGGTGCGCCGGCGAAAGTGTGAACACGGGCTTCTCCGTCTCCGGGTCCTTGCGGGGCCGCGGCTGGGACTCCAGGCTGCCGCTGCGGTGCCTGAAGCTCTGGGTGGAGCCGCCCGTCCTGCACATCGCACACACAGGCGTTAGTCGATGCCTCAACTAAGGTAGACAGTTGGTTAGTAAAATAAAAAAGGAGACCGATTTGGGAGAGAGGGAGGTGTATTAGTAAGGGTGGGGTTATAGTAGAAAGTGAAAGGCCTCCCACAAGCGTTTCTGGGCGGCCCACCTACATGTGCTAATCAGTGGAAGTATGCAACACGTAATTGAGGTCAGCTGGCTCAGAGCAGCGAAACCACTTGGCAGGACTTTTGGATCCTGAATCTGGCAGAACTTTCCTAAACGTCGGACTAGCCACACCGCTGGGCTTGTCGGAGAGAGAGAGAGAGAGAGAGAGAGAGAGAGAGAGAGAGAGAGAGAGAGAGAGAGAGAGAGAGAGAGAGAGAGAGAGAGAGAGAGAGAGAGAGAGAGAGAGAGAGAGAGAGAGAGAGAGAGAGAGAGAGAGAGAGAGAGAGAGAGAGAGAGAGAGAGAGAGAGAGAGAGAGAGAGAGAGAGAGAGAGAGAGAGAGAGAGAGAGAGAGAGAGAGAGAGAGAGAGAGAGAGGGTATTCCACGGCAGCAGCGAGGTTCAGAGCATCGGAGGTTCAGGGGAAGAATCCCACCTGAGCTGACTGCTGCTGTAGGCATTGCGGGTCATGACAGGGGTGGGCGGCATGCTACGTGGGTCCCTGGCAGGCCTGGGGAGGGTTTTGTAGGGGCTGCTGCCACTGGAGGAGACCTCCCTCGGACCCTGGTAGTGCTGGGAAGGCTCCTGGCCTTCGTAGGCTAGCCTGCAAAGAGAGCCGTGTGTGAAGAAGATGCAGGCAGCGATCCGGCCCAAAGGGAAGAAAAATAACTTGTGCAAACATGTCGCTGCAAACATCACGCGGCTGCGGGTGAACGCCAGCGGGACGCTCCGCTTCGCGAAGGCAGCGGGCGCTAAAAGCTGCAGGACGGGTTTCCCTCCGATGTGAGCCCCGGGGCGGGCGCGGCTGAGGGAGGAGCGCTGGCAGGGGGGGGCAGGGGGGGGCTGCGACGCCTACCTGCTGAGGTTCTTCTGGTGGTGGTTTGAGGACGCCTGTCTGTCCGCCTCGTACTCGGCCCCCAGAGAGCGCATGGGGCTGAGCTGAGGGGAGCCCTGCACCGAGCGGGACCGGGGCCTCTGGCTGGAGCTGTCTGAGTCGTCTGGGGGGGGGGGGGGGACACGCCGGCATACACGGGGTTAGAGGGAGGCCGTCGGGGGGACGACACATGAGCGCTCAAGATGCGTGGGATCAGTGAGGAGACGTTTGCGCCGTGACTCATGTCTTACTCACCGTCGTCCAGGGGCAGGCTGGAGAGGGAGCTGCAGTCCGAGCGCACCAGCTCATCTGGGGACATCAGGGACATTAGTTACTTAGTAACTAAGACTAACTTTAAGACTTGCCCCAACTCTGAGCACCTTTAAAACAAGACTGAAGACTTTTATGTTTGCTATAGCTTTCTGCTAAATCTTAAATACATTGCACTTTCTAAAAAGCTTTTTTAACTTTGCCTTTATTTTCTATTTTAATACTAAAATGCCTCTTTAACTTTCTATTTTTTTTGCATGTTTTTCTTTTACTTGCCTATTATTTTATTTTATTGTATGACAATGTTTATATGTGAAGCACTTTGAGTCTGCCTTGTGTATGAAAAGTGCTATATAAATAAAGTTGCCTTGCCTTGCCTTGCCTAAGTAGTTCAGTAGTTTACAAAATTGTAATCAATCTAAATCTAAATGACTAAATCTAAATCAATTACAACGAAAGCAAAATAAAGTTGATTTGACCATGATTATCAATTTAAGCAGGTTGAAGCATGAAAAACAAAATGTAGTTCACTTGACCATCAATGTAAGAAACCTGATTTTAACATGAAAAAATATAATTAATCGGATTTCACAATGAATAGGAAATCAAGCAGATTTTCCCCATCACTGTGAAACAAAGCTGATTTGAGCACAAGGACAGCAACATGCTGAAATGAACGAAGCGACGGTGTCTCACCCGCGATGATGAGCGAGGCTCTCTGCGTGGGCTTCTTCCCCTTCTTGATCCTGTACTGGTTCATCTCGTCCTCCACCTGCTGTAGTTTGTGCATGGCGTCCAGACAGTTCCTCCTCCGCTTCTTCTTCACCGTCTTGCACAGCTCCGCCTCGTTGGCCAGCTTCTTGGCCGCCTCCACGATCTTCCGCTGCAGGGCGAAGCGGCTCTCCAGGTTCCTCAGATATGGGTCCTGTTGGGGGTCACCCAGAGAGCGGGAAGAGGGGGAGCGGATGTCATGAAATTGATTTGTTCGCCAAAAAGACATGTCGTTTCATCTGGTTTTGATGGAGAAGCCGAGGTCATTATGAAACGGTTGAATGAGGAACTTCATTTGATGGGAAATGGGTCGATGTGGCAGACTTCCCGCATGACGTGATCCTCCTTGTGACAAACCTCGTTATAGGGGAAGAGGTCATCCAGCTTGAACGCGGTGCCGACGCGGCGTCTGATCTGCGGCGGTCTCTCGCCGGCGGACAGGGGGTACTCTTTTGGCAGCTTGCCCGTGAGCTCCTGAGATCGCAAGCAACAACAACAAGAGATACAATCAACAATCAACCCCGATTGTACTCTGCTGAGAAGAGGCAGAAAGGACAAAAACTAAACAATGGTCTAAAAGAATGGTTTGACGGAATGGGACAGCATGGAGGAAGGTATTAGTTTCAGCGTGTGCTGGTGCTCTGAAGGCCTGCCAGCTATTCCTGGCATCCCGAGAACAGAAGGGGCAGCACAGCGTGTGTCTCCTCACCGCCTCCCTCAGACAGATCTTCCTCAGCTCCTTGGTCTTCTTGGCCAGCACCTCCTGGATCTCCTGCTCCTTCTTCCTCAGCTCGGAGATCTTCTCCCGCTTCTGCTCCTCGCTGGCCTCCGAGTCGGCCGAACCTGTCGCCACATGTCATAGTTTGACCTTTCTGATCGTTGTAATGAGCCAAAGTAATGAGAGTCTGTCGGTGGTGTTGGCGGTTATCATTAAATCAAATCCATATGTTCATTGCAGTCTTTTCATATTCATGAACTCCTTTACATATCAGGTTAATATTCACATGAGCAATTGTATTACATGTAGTACATTTGCGTGCTCATTAAGTTGCTCAAAATAGCTATTTCTTTGTCATTGTTATATAAAAGGAGGTGTGATGTGGTGAATAAGAGCATGAGCCCTACCAGTAGACACCAGGCTGCCATTGCTAGCCATTATGTGATTATTCTTCAGCCCTGTGTCTCCTAATCTGCTTATCTTCGACCCTCCGTGCTCGGTGAGATCCATAGCGATTTCCTCCAAACTCTTCGCAGAGCCTATCTTACCCTGAAGACATGAAGAATCCACCGTGAGAGAATTAGCTTTGCGGACACGTAATCACGCAATCCATACTCTTACTGGAAACAAAAATCACTGATACTCACTTTGCTCTGCTTTCTATCCAAGTAGAACTGATGTTGGCTAATGGCCATCACCCAAATGGTCTTGATCAGAGAATGGCTGGCGTACCATGTGTGGATGAGCAGCCCGGTCTGCCCGAAGGTACGCTTAGTCACCGCTCTCCTGCTCGCACAAGAGACATTCCCAAAACAGGCTCCATTAAACGGGCGTTAATATTCAAAGTGAAAGTGATGAATACGTGAGCATAAACGTTCAACATGCTGATGGCGTGAAACGCTTGCTATATACACAGCAAAACGCTTTAAAGGGCCACTTCAGCTCAATGCTTCACTGCGCTCACCGGTGTGGGTCGTTGACCTCTACAGCAAATTTCTTTTCCCGGAAATAAAGGTTTTCCAGCTGCTTCCACTGGTAAAGCTGGGTAGAGGTGTAGGACGAATAACAATATTAAGTTTGATTAGGGCATTCATTGGTTTCTATAAAGACCGAACTATAGACACAACACTTTATGGGCTCTTTCAGATTACTGTAGTTACATACGATTACAACTGGATTACACTGTGGATTTCCTGCTAAATCACCATATCATATTCCTATAATATCAGCAATATCGACTCAAGTATGCCGTCAAACAGTCGCCAGTACCACAAGTACCACTCTTCATTTGTTCAGCTTGTTTTGAATGACATAACACCAGACAGTATGAGTTACAGGCTGGCCGTCTTATTACAGCCTGCAGCCCCCAGCCCTCTACCGCCATGTCTGTAATAATGCAGGTGTTGTTGTTGAACAGACTCAAATCCCACAAGCAGACATTTCAGGACTCATCAAAATATGAAGCCGTCTTTCCATCCCCTCCTCCTCCTGCTGCTATCTGCCCAGGTGCTCAGTGGTGGAGATATAATACGCACCAGCTATTTTAGCCAGTGACTCATGTTCGTGTCTGGTCGAGGTCGGCAAAGGGAAAGGTATGAACCCACGATGAACTGACACGCTGCCAAGCAGTGAGCAGGCAAACAGCACAGCGGTAATATGTGGTTTCATGGGGAGACGCCATTACGCCTCAGGCAATCCTTTTCACACAAGCGTTATACCGCCGACATGCTGAGACAATCACATAGACCTGATGGATTAATGGTGGAGGAGATGAAGGCACATTGAAACAAGGCGTCCCTGTCAATCGTTTCTCTCTGCCGAATGTCACTTTTATGATTCCTAACACTGGAAATCTAGCATTTGGCACCGCCTACACAGTACACATAAACACACATCGCAAAACATCCAACATCAAAATGAACTTTCCTCTCAAAAGTGAACTTCTTTTGTCTCCATGGTGACGGTCAACACGGAGACGGAAGAACGGTGAGCTCTCGGCCTTACCGGCGGACGTCAGGAGGAGAGGGTCTCTGGGCCGCGCTGACTGGTAATCCCTCTCTGCAGAGCGCTCTGATAAAACTAACTACACTCGTGTGCCCTGTCCTTCTCGATCAGCTCCCAACTTGTCTACTCAGGTATTCTCCCCAGTTAGGCAACACCCATATCCTGCCTCCCCATCCAATTGACATCACCAGTCCCCCCCCCCCCGTCCCCCCCCCCCCCCCCGCCGCGCGCATGTCCTCCACAACAAGCTGTTGCTCAAGGAACAAGTCTTGCACAAGACCAGCAGACCACACTGAAAGGAGGATGTACTGTGTGCTTCGGGTTAGAGATGACGTCATCGCGCCTGATGGTGATTGTGCGTTAAATCCTCACATGCTATAACAGAGCCTATTGGTTCCTACATGTGTACTCTTTTCACCAGCCACGTTGCTGTGGGATCCATCACATGGTGTTAAGGCTGTCACTCCTCTGTGTCCACACATGATAAAACAACACACATGGAAACAAGACGAGCAGGTCCAGCCCTCCTCCTATGTGTGTGTTTCTGAAGCACGTGGGACCCAGTGTTCAGCCATGTCCGTCCAGCCCCAGATGGGCTCCAGAGTGAGGGCAGGAGAGGGGGAATCGGCCCAATAATCATTACAGGAGTCCTGCTGTCACACGTCACTCTGATCGCTCTGAGGAGGAGGTGCCGTGCACGGGAACATTGTTTTTCCGCGGATTCATGTCTGGCCTAGTCTGACCCAGATGCGTTGTGAAGCCCATCCCTACCCCTGCCGTGTGGAAGGAATGACGAATGTATCACAGCGCTGGTGAATCATAATGCTGTGTGTGGCGCGTCCATCTCTAGTCTTGCTCTGATCAATAGTGCGTTGCACTGTCTCAAATGAGGTCAGATGTACTTATTAAGGAATAAGTACGCCTTTATTATAGCACTATGTAGCACACTTGAGACGCAACAATGTAGAAGTCGTTTGAATTACCTTTCTTGGTTTTAATTTATCCTGCAAATCATATTGCCCAATTCCTTTGTAGCTGATTCCAAGCCACCATGGCATTCCTTGCTTGTCCTGGAAGGCAACATAACAATTTATTGAATTGTTTCCTGCTGCAATAACTATCAAACTCCCCTGAACAAGCACAGAGGACCACTCACCTTCACTTCATAATAATGGACGCCGTACGTGGGCAGGGATTCCACCAACGTCAAGTACCTGAAAATAACCACATGTCCACAGGTCAGAGACAGCGGCAGATTTTTCAAACAAAAAATATCTCCGAGATACTGCCTCGCTGCCATGAATCAGAGGGACTCGGTAAGCATGCAACACCCTCCAGTGCATTATTGATTTCCATCAGCGTAGGCGAAAATGAGTGCCACACGCAGCAGACAAGGGAAGAGAGACAGAGACAGAGAAAGACAGACAGAGAGAAAAGGAGTGAGAGGGGAATGATTCATGAAGTTGTCGCAGCAATAACGTCCTCTTATCTGATGACTTGTGGTAAGCAAGTCCTTGCGAGCGGAGCTATTGACTCTCCGGTACTCACCGCACTACGGCCTGTCCTCTGGAGAGTCCCTTCAGCTGTTTGTAGTGCTCGATCACCCCGTCCTCACTGTAACGCCACATCGACACGCCACTTCTTAACCTCAGCACCATCATTAATAGCCCAGCGCTAAGGGCCAGGCGCTGGTTAAATTCCTCATGCACACTTGACAATTGCATTTACATTGACGTTCTGTTCCTTCCCTGCAAACCTACCAGTATGCAAGGGACGGGTGTTCCTTCAGCACTTTGGTGGGCAGGACGGGAAGCTTCTTCAGGTCTGCTCTCGTGTTCTCGTCACTGAGAAACAAAGGCACAAAGAGTGGATGAGAATCAGCCAGCTAAGGCCCCCATGTTAACACTCTTAGGACAGTAGAAGTAGGGGTAGTCATGTCGAGATGTGCTGGTTGCAGCCTATGGCGGTCTCTATGTTTTGAATTATAGAAAATGTACTTAAACCTCAATTCAATTCAATTGTATTTGTATAGCCCTTAATCACAGGTACAATCTCAAAGGGCTTATCAGGCCATGTATTTTTGAGACCTCCCTGACCCTACCCCCTCAGGGGGCAAGAAAAGGGGGAGGTATTTCCCTCCCTCATGTCTTGGGCGTGGTCGATTGATCCAGCCACACAGGCCTCTCCTCCGGGCATCCGCCCCCTCCTCAAGGACCCTCAGTACCCCCCAGAGCCATCGGGTGCCTGGCCTACTTGATCACACGCAGAGACTCCACACTACAACCATTCATCTCCCTCTAGTGCTAGTGAGTGAGGGACAGATGGCCCTCGCAACATAATCCATGGTAGTCCACTCAAACTCCTTAGCGCCGTGTCCCAAGGAATGCTGTGTTCAACATCCACGTAGCTCTGGCCCTCTCCATCACATATCTGCTCTTCTACCCTCTGGCTTCTATCAGTGCGGTATGAATCGCTAGGCAGGATGGTGCAAATAATCAGCCCGGCACTTTGATTTCAAGCGTAAATTACCAAAATATCGACACACAACATATGAATTGATTGTTGCCAGCCCGCCCTGCCCCTTTGATGAAACACATGGATTATTGGATGTTATTTTTCCTTCACCTAAAAGCTTGTTATTCCGAAAAATCCTGCAGCAGTAAAAAACGGGCATCAGTTACTTACCTTGTGTAGTCTCCTTTGGCCTCCTAGCAACAAGGAGAAAAAACACATGGCTTCATTACATGTTCTCATGGTCAACATTGGGGAGTGTTAATGCGTTGTGTGTGTGACAGCCATGAAAGGCACTAACCTGCAGAGCACTCGCGGCTAATCTGAAGACGTTCTCGCTCTCCACCTCGATAATTCCCTGTGGGAGATCAGATTAACCGATGGAATTGATTACAGCCCATCATAACGTGTTTAATGTTCCGTGGGATATATGAACGCCACTCTGTTACCCTCCGATGCCCACTTAACTTACACACTCTGGAGCTGTACAGAGCTGTACGAACCCACAGTCTCAAACCAACAGAAGAAAAACACTGCCCTGCAGTCATTGTCTGGCTTGGGGCTAGGGATATGGATTTGATATGAGAGAATGGAGAAGGTGATTCATCAGTACACTCCCTCTCGCTCTCTGGGTGTCTGAGAAACACTTCGTCCAACACTAACCTGGTAGACGGCATATTTGGCGTTCAGGTAGAATAACTCCACAGTAATGATGTCCTTGAGCTGGGAGATGCTCTCCACATAAAACCTAGGGCGGTGAACAGAGGGAAAAGAGATTAGCTTTTTCTTTGTGACAAAACTGAGATGATCCAATATAGGGTATGCACAACGGCAGGGGGGAACAAGAGGGTATGGCTTGGATTCACACCAGAGCGGGTGGAGGCTCAAGGCTGCCCTCTGCTGGAGGGCATGGGCTCAACAGAGCAAGGAGGAAGGGGAAAGTTGAGTTACCTGACCAGGAACTTGAGGGAGATGGTCCCGCTCTTCTTGGAGAAGTCATGCTCCAGGACTCTGCGGTCCATCTGCAGCCACTTACACTGGCCACTGCAAGAGGTCAGCATCAGGCCGTCAGCTGACATTGAGTGTTAACGAAACCGGGATTCTAAGATCAATATTGTAGCTTTTAACATACTTGTCGTCGACAAACGTGAGTCCAAAGTATTCCTTCTCTTTGAGGTTGAAATGGGAGGACACCAAATCAAGAAGCTCCCTTGACAGTAGTTTAGGCTGTGAAACATAAATGATTGTCAGTTACATAAATAGAAAGCTGCTACTTAGTTATGGATCACCAATCTTAGCTTTTGTGAATGGATGAAGGGAAAGCTGGCTTTATACAAATTTTTTTAATTCAAATCATTCATTCCTATTACGAGCATGTAGTTAAGTTAACCATTCACTTTGGAGTACAACTTCAAATGAATTACTAAGCAGTAAATGTGTTGAGCAACTCGAAACCGCAAACAGGAAATTGACGGAATTATGCGGTCCACATTACAACACCACCACGTTATTGACACTAAGGAGATAGCTTACCTGAACCAGCAGCTCTAACTTCCTGTCATCCAGAAGATGCACCTGGCACAGTCTACCCTCCGTCATCTGAAGGTTAAGATACACAGGAAAACAGAAGAGAGAGAAGGTGATTTATGAAGTCATGGCAAATAGCTAAATATAATCTCCTTTATCTGGTATCTGACAACTGGTTGCCAGACGAGCAGCTGTGATGGAATGAATGTTCTTTCCGGAGCGGAAGGTAGATAGACACAGAGCCAGGTAGAAGGCTGACATGCAGACGGTTTATCAACCCATGATGCAGAGAATGGCAGGAGGATTCTTGAAATCCGTCTTCAATGTGTTTCCTTCAATTTGTTAGAAACAAATCTGTAGGAGGCATTTGGTTATGAATTGCTATTTTTGATTTCAAAGGAGACTTTTTCATAATACTTTGACAACCTCATATGGGAAGCCTTTTGTAGCCATCGTTGATGACAAGGAACGCATTGTGAAAAGGATATTTCACTATGGTAACCACAGGAAGGATTTGCGGTGCTGCAATTTTCTGTACTTCTGTACCCCATTTTACCTTAAGTTAATCATAATATTACCAAACAATCCTCCACCCAGTGCAACAGACCAGTTAGCCCATTTTATATAAAGTATAAACAGATCATGCACATAACAAGCATAAGCACACAAGGGACAACTCTGCATTTTTTAAGCTGCCTAAGCAATCCTCCAATCAAAGCAGAGCTACGAATGTCCAGCACACAAAACCTTCTCAAAACACCTCGATAGGATACATGTGGCCGGCCTAGAAGCCCTCGGTTCCAGAGCTCCACCTGAGAGACGGAGCGGGCTGGTGAAAACGACAGAACCAGGGTAACCAGGTCAACATCACAAGCAGCTCACCAACCGCTCCAGGAACATCCGACACGGCTTTTAAAATGTGACAGAATCGGGCCGGTCTCAACATCTGAGGGCCTGGAGCGAGTGGAGCAGCTGCCGTACTGGGAAGGGGCCCTCCATAGGAGGGCCAGGCGTAGACGCGCCCCCTGGCCAGGCATCACACCGTCCTCTCCTCTCCTCTTCAGAGACGCTTGATGAATCACAGAGCAATGGAGAGGCGAGGCCCCATGCCATCGGATCTGCCAGGAGCCCTTAGCCAGGGGCCCGAGCAATGGGGCGAAGTCACCGTTGTATCGTTGTATGAACGGGAGAGGGCAGACTATGCCGGACCCCTACACGATCTTTCACAAACTGGGAATTACTACCCATCCTAAGTCCTCTGCAGACTTGACAGCAAAGGGAACAGAGGTGAATGATAATGCCTTGGACCTCAATCATCCTTTATGACATCCTGATTATGTTGTGCGAAAAATACAGGAATAACTCCTGCATAAATTAAGTTTCCTCTTCTTAAATGTTGGTACACCAATAATTCCTTCCCTCTAAATAAATTCAATATTTACTTGGTCACAAAGTGGCTGCGTTACATTTATAGAGTCATATACTGTCATGTAGACAGTGATTGAGCAGGCCACTAGCTGGCGCTGTTTTAGTCTCTACGGGGTTCAGGGTCAGATAGTTAGCGTTTCTCCAACGACAGCAATCTAAAAATAGCAATAAGGTAGCGAAGGAAAGGCCTGGATTACTTTAATGACTAGTGTTAAAACCAATATCGAGGGGGCGGGTGTGGAGATAAGGCGCGGCCGAGGAAACCTGAACCATATATCATCTTGATCTGGTAATCTCCACAGGAAGTGCCTTCTTGCTATTTTTAACTATGTGGAAAACAGACCTGGATACATTTGTGTTCATATAATTAGTGACTGGGTTATTAACATTTCTGAGTAAACACTCGCAACGCATGACCAATAGTGACTTATTCCCAGAGTGGATATCATTTTTTGTCTTAAAAACAAAGGAAGAAAAGATGAGTAGGAGTCCTGTCTTGAGTGTTATGCTCAGCAGACACGGCTGCTTAGTCAACCCAACTAAGCCCATTCAGCGTCCATAAAAGAACAGTCATCGGCCCATGGGGGTTAACACACGCATTAAACATTCACAGACATAAAAAGCAGCGGGGAGAGAAGAAAGAAATGTCAGTCTTTGTGATGGTCTCTCTAGAGACCGGACAGACAACGTGGGGGGACCCCTCGCCGCAGGGAGTGGGTTATGCGCATGGACCCCATTTAGGCGCCCGGGGAAAACCGTCCCGACAGCTTGATACAGTACAGGCCCCACAATGAACCCTTTGAACACACGTGTGGGGGTCCCTCTTCCTCTACGGTGTCCCTGGCAGACACATACAAATGTAGGCACTGTTACTACAAATGTGATCTTTAAAAGCAAGAAAATGCATAGAAGGGATCATTACGGATTATCGTCACAAATATAAAATCCCTAAATAAATAATATGAACAAATGAATACTATTGGTTTATTTAATCCCCGTTCTAATTCAACATTGTTGTCAGAATATTGAAGTAAGTTTTCTTCATTTCCAGGTCCAGTTCTTCACCTGGAAGCCACGGTAACGTTGCGACTAGACACAGTCTCTGTCGTCCGGGTGATGTGGCTGACTGTGTTAAAAACGTCACTTTGGTTAAATGTCATGTCCTGGCAACCTTTCTTATCTCAGTTTCCTCTTCCCATGCATTATTGATGGGAGGCAGACTCGTATACTAGCCAAAGTCTACTCGGCCTGATTGCAACCGTGTCCAAATACACGCACTGCCACGGTACAACCCGGACCAGAAAGGTCAATCAAGTAATAATTGGAATTCCTTTTGTATACCCCGTTGTTAAAGTTGAGTAATATTTCCCTGTCCAATGAATTGGCTGTTAAACCTGCAAACCTGCTTTCAACATTGTCAAACAAAACAAACATATATACCATAAAAACATAATAACAGGCCATCCCATCCATGGGATATTCCATGGGGTCTGTCACCAGAGATTTCCTCATCAGTGGATGTAAATGAAGGACTGACCTTTGCCCTTTCACCCCCAGTTGTGATCACCTTAAGACATGGTCACATGAAAGAAATAATAATATATATATATATATATATATATTGTCACTATTTGCATAGAATGTACAAACTCTCATCTCATCATTCATCTCATTTTCTTCCGCTTATCCGGGGTCGGGTCGCGGGGGGAGCAGCTCAAGCAGAATGTACAAACTCACATAGTCAATTCTGGGATTCATATTATAATAATAGTATGGCAATAGAATCTGATAAGGATTGGGTTGATACATATTCTAAAGCCATCTTTAATTGTGCAGTGCCAAACATTCTCCAGTATCTGAAACCTCCTCAGCGGGATTCATTTTGGCACTGATCTAAATGGCAACTATCACCCTTTATCGCCTAACCAAAGCCCTTCTGTCTGTTGATAATATCCTGGAAACGCCAAACACAACACATATTTCCAGATTTTGAACATTTAAAATGTATCAATTCCTTTGCTTTACTGATTCAATGTCGTTTGCGAGCCAAGCAGCCTCCTCCTTTGCGTGGGATTTGTGATGCATGCTAATATCATTATGCAGCTCGTTGTTTCATTAACGGGGCCACCTTGTAAAGGACAGCTAATACAGTGATGTCATTCTGTAACAGTAGCCTTCACACGTGAGGAGCGGACATCGAATTACCATAACAATGGAGGGGAAGCAGGAAGAATGCTGGTAATCTAATCTGCTAGAGTAGGAATCCTAGTGTCATCCATGGTCCACCTTAATATAAATAAGAGCCCTGGAAATAGATAAGATTGAAGACATCAGAATATGTGAAGTTATATAAAATGTATCCTGATTAGGCAATTTAGCCTCTTGAAATACAAACAGTCAAACATTCTGAGGTGTGTAGTCGTTATATCATTACATCTATTACTGTGTAATGTATGGAGTTAACCCAACATTATTGTAATATGGACATATTCCACATACATCTCGTGCGCTCAATGTCCTTTATTGACTTGAAGAAGAAGACAAATACAGAACTCAGATGTCGATGTTTACAAAGGCTTCAACCTCAAATGAGAAAACATTTTCTTTTGTAAAACAACTTCAATATCACATTTAAGTACATCACCAGCTGTCATTTAACAAAATCATAAAACGACTTCTTCACACGTTCACGTCCCAGGCACCATGTAGCAAAGTACTGAACACTTGCCAATTACCAGGTCAATACGACCAACTGGGCCACTGGCTGTCTTCCAAAGCCCTCTAATGTCTCCGCGAGCATCTCATTTACAGTGCGTTGTGTCTGGGTTGTTGCTAAAGCAAACAGCACGCTCTGTAAAAGGCGGTTGATTGGTCTGGAACGAGCCTGGCCGCTGCCACTAGTTGCCTTGCCCCTTTGCTCTGGGCTTCACAAGGCCATCCACTCCTTGGCCATCGCTCCTAATGGGCCTCTGCAGGGAGCGATGCTGCTGAGACCAGGATGGTAACAGGAAGGAAGGCTACATGCCTCTGAGTGACAGCCTGTTGTTATAACGAGCACGCTAGTTGACTGCCATAATCCTATCACAGTCTGCAATGACAACACACACAACTACTGATTTTTTGAGTTTACGTAATGGATAGATATCTTTTAACACAAACCCTTCAATTAACTTTGTGGCTGCCCTCCTCTCCACAAATGTGATGATCCTTGGACTTTGTCAGGGTTGTTTAGCGTGCACTGTTTAAAGTGTACAAGAGATATACCTGCCATGTTGGTGTAAAGAATGTATGTGCTATGTCAGAAATATATGTTCAAAACAGGATCCATCGCTGAGACCGAGGTTATGCTGTTGGTGTTGTGTATCCTTACAGTAAGCTGGACTTCAACTCAAACATGTTTTGATGTTTATGATGAATTATAAGTAAGGAAATTACCTGAACCTCAAGGATTCAAAGCTCTAGATATCTCAACCGAGTGCTGTGGCGTTCATCACTGACTGATCCCCACAGGATATCCTGGCCAAATTACAGTCTCAGGTTGGAGCACTCCATTGGAAAGAACCATTGCTTTTTACCTTGTATCCCTATCGCATTAAATACATCAAGAAACGCAAATTAATTGTCAGATAGATAACAGAAGAGGCTGCCCTGACCCGCTGAGTTCTCTGAGTCCCTTATTTATTGTGTATCCAACACATGCCAATGTTAGCATAGGAGGGGGGGACTAGGCAGAACAAGTACTTATGGCCTAATGACTATTGTCCTCTTCTTGTGTCTGTACAAAAATCCTGGACAAAAAACAGCCATCAGTGTCAAGGGGCCACAGAGCTGCATGGTCTGAGTCACTCACCACCACACAGGCCCAGCTTGACAGTGTGATGCCATACATTTGAAAGATACATTTATAAATGGTATTAACGTTACATTTTCACTGGTTATTACATATTTTCTAAATAGTATAGTGTATAATATTTTTAAGATCTAAACAAGCCCAATTAACGAGATGCGCTGAACGCCTCTCTCGGGTGGACTGTAAAATTAAGTCATTGTTCGAATACGCATTTTTACTATATCCTATAAACCTCAACAGTGTAATTTAGTCATCCAGGCAACGGATCGTGTGATATGGCCATCTCCAGTGCAGTTGCCACTGACCATGGAGAACAATGAATATCTGCATCTCCGGGCTACTACTGTAGTACATGTGGGTGTATTCCACCTGCTCTATGCGGCTGCCATTCAGCCCTGGTCTGAATCCAAAACCGAAGATTTAGACTTTCCCCAGGAGATATTTGAGGATCGCTCGACGACCATGTCAGACATAATCCAAAGCAAAGGCGTGAAGGCTCGGTAATCATGAATGACCATCTCCTTTTCGCATCATGCAGGCTGTGTGACTCCTCTACTTTGTCTCCCATTCATAGTGCGATGCCGCATCCTTACCTTAACTGACGCTTTAATTCCAGTTAAAGTGTTGGCTGATGAAATACTGCTTTTCCCCGCATATCAACCCATTCGATTTGTCTTAATCTTTGCCCGGCATTTTCATTCCCATTTTTCCCCACTGAGGTGGAAGAAGCCGGTGTGGGTACCTGCCCACGTCGTCCTCTCGTACGAACAGTGCACGCCTGCCTTGTGTTCATCCGAGCTCACCACGCCTTCAAGCCGCGGTGGTTATTATGTGAGACGAGCTACAACCGGCTACGACCCCCACCCCACCCTCTCCTTCCCTGGCTCCCAGGCGTGCTCGTCTCACCATGGAACTCGCGGAGCGGGGTGCCCCAAATGAGCGTTATTAGCGAGAGGGGGGGGGGGGGGGGGGGGAGAGAGAGGGGGGGGAAGAGAGTGTGAGAGAGGAGAGAGAGAGAGAGAGAGAGAGAGAGAGAGAGAGAGAGAGAGAGAGAGAGAGAGAGAGAGAGAGAGAGAGAGAGAGAGAGAGAGAGAGACAGCCAGAGAGAGAGAGAGAGAGAGAGAGAGAGAGAGAGAGAGAGAGAGAGAGAGAGAGAGAGAGAGAGAGAGAGAGAGAGAGAGAGAGAGAGAGAGAGAGAGAGAGAGAGAGAGAGAGAGAGAGAGAGAGAGAGAGAGAGAGAGAGAGAGAGAGAGAGAGAGAGAGAGAGAGAGAGAGAGAGAGAGAGAGAGAGAGAGAGAGAGAGAGAGTGGGCGGGACTTTCAGTTACATCGCTGTTTGGCGAGAGAGAGACTTCCGATAGAGATTTCCGTTTCCGTTTCATGTTTCGGATATTGCTTTGTCAAATTGTTGTTATTTCCCCCTTTCTTTTCTTTGTTGTTGTAGTTTTTAATATTTTCATGCTCTTATTGTTCTCGCTCCGGGGACTGTTAATTGGCACGTGTGCCAACACGCCGCACGCACTTCATTGGAAGTCAGAGACCGGAAATTGCGTTGCTGTAGTGCGAGATAACGCTACAATTATGGATCCTCTCGCATGCTTCCCGCCCTCTCGACCAGCAGCTGCTACAATAAAAGGGTAATAAGGTGCTGATGGCTCAAATAAAATAAAAAAAATGCCAGGGGTGATGAGTAGCAGGCATGGTTGGGTGCTGTACTTCACGTTTGATATTGTTCACAATTTTTTAATTTAAAACAAATCTTAAACCTTAGAATAGCCATTGAATGATGAATGAGGTTCATCAGCAAGAGGGGAGCGCCTCGACCTGTTGCAACCCCTGTAAGATGCTTAACTTGATATCACAGCCATTAGGGACAACGTAAGAGAGAGACAGACACAACATGGTTATTGATTAACCATGCAAATTTGATTATTATATTATGACCTGAAGAATGCAATAGGCGATGCCTATTGTTAATTTCATTTTTACATGAATTTGGAAAATGCACTAATCGGCATATATTTGCTACCAGTTATTCAATCATACAGGTGTACAAACTATAAGCATTAATAAACTGCATGGGCCTATATTAGAAGAAACCAGGCACTCACAACTGGAGCACTCCTAAACCATTACATATTTGCTTTATGGATAGAGTGTGAGGTCACAACGTGTGCAGTATATTGTGTAATATAGGCCTTGCCTACATTATTTTAAAGTAGTCATTTATGTATCTTGTAAAAAAATATGCAATGAAGCTTTTTAATAGGGTGGCATTGCTTGAATGACAATAATTATGGAAATAAATATCATTGAATCTTTGGGTTAGGAAGAAATATTTACATTTAAAACCAGTGTTAATGTTAATGCTAAGTATGTCCTTTTTGATCGCGGATATCGTCAGTCTCCTAATGACATGGGGCCAAAGCTTCCCCGCCCCCATGTAGTCATCAGACATGAATAATTATCCTCTTTCGAAAACCATCTGTCCAAAATAAAGCCTAATTAAATAATTCAGGACGCTAGACACGCAACGGTAAAGGGGATATTAACGTACGTATAGACAACAAGCATACAGTTGTATCTCTGTTATCACAATCATCGTTCAATTTAGAAAGGGTAATATTGCCATTTGAAAAATTATCTGACGTCAACGTCAGACATGCAAAATGTGATACAAAATAAGATTGGTTAAGACTACAACATATATTTAACAAGGGTCAAAAATGCTATATAAATTGCAATATAGGCCTACAGGTGCAATTTTTAACATTAGGCATAGGGCTAATTCCATTAAATGACAGTGTTTATTTCTGTCAGCTACACATTAACGGTTCTAATGTCTAAAATGGGTTTGTTATCTAAAAATATTCGTGGTTTAGTCTATATTTGCCCAGACCTGAACCAGTTCAGCAGGATGAGATAAATGCAAATATTGAAATTGCATTTCTATGGTCATGGCAAAGGGCTTTTATACTGAATGCTCAAAAGGCTACATAATGCCCCCCAGTGGTGCATGTGGAAAACACATGCGCAGATAATATGAAGCAGATCTGAAGCAAAGCAATATAATCAGTCACAGAAAATGTGATTTCTGTTCAGCTGGTATTGATGTGCCTTAATTACTATGCAGAAACAAAAAATTAAATCGAGTATGCAGCATATAGGCCTACATCATAATTAGTCATATATAATAATAATAAAAAATGTTTATTACATTAGACCTTATGATTGGCCAAACTGTGAAAAAACTATGACGGATAAATGACTAATCGCTGTGAAAAATATGTAGGCCTGTATATTTTTCAGAATGAGGGTTGCCCAGTCATAACTTAGATCAAGAGGTCGATTTGTGTGCGACTTAGAAACATAAAAAAGCCACACCTATCGGGAAATTTGCAGGACTTTACCTCTTCCGTTTTCATATTACTCGGATGAAACTTCAAGGGAGAGTGAGCGCAGGCAAAGCCCAGAAAATGTTTTAGCCAATGAAAGACCTGCTGACACTGACAGTTCTCTAGCGTTATGTCGGCTGATAGAGGACCCTGCATTGTAGCGCTATCTCGGTTTGTCGCACTATAATTTCCGGTCTCTTAGTTCTTATGAGGTGTTTGCGCCAGTTAACAGTCCCTGGAGCAAGAATATGAATAACACGACACGGGGGATGACAGTAGAAGAAAGGAGAATAATATGGAGTTTTTAGTAACGTTAAAAAAAGTAATATATATGAAACGTTTAACGGAAACGGATATACGTCTATTAGAAGTCCCGCCCTCACTTTTGCCACCAAACCCATGTAACTGAAAGTCCCACCCTCTCCCTCACGATAACTCTAATTCGGGGCAGCCCGTTCGAAGGTGTTCCACCGTGAGACGGTAACGCCTTGGGACGAGGATACAAGTCATGGTTATTGTAGTTTCTCCCAGCCTACATCCCACTTTAAATCGGTCTCGTGTCTGCCCTTAAAGAACTACAGAATTTTGTGCGGCGTTTGCGCTCGAGGTTTGTACTCGGGCGGTTGGCGTACAGCGGCTGGTGGTAGGCTACTGTGCGTGTAACAGCTGACCGTACAGCGGTGGACATACCGCTCGTCTCTGTTTATCAGCGTCTAAAACACAGACAGCTGTAACTATGCAATCGGAATCGGGAATAGTTCCCGACTTCGAAGTCGGAGAGGAGTTTCAGGAGGAACCAAAAACGTATTACGAATTGAAGAGTCAGCCTTTGAAAAACAGGTCAGTTCTCTGCCCGTGGACAGTTATTTCCCACCATGGTGAAGCGGTGTTGATTTTGTGCAGATACTTAAATAGTCATGGACCTACTTTAAACGTTGTCTTAGGTTGAGTATAAGGTGACCACCGGATCCCCATTGATGTGGTGGAATTGGGACCGTCCTAGTTCAGCGGTTATCTGCCTCCTCTCCTTACGGTTATTGCTGAAGTTATGCAACGTTGTCACTTGGGTGTTGTCTTGTCAACA
>NC_082382.1:10845961-10848461 GCF_031168955.1 Gadus macrocephalus
AGCCTTCTGGAGCGGTCTACAGGGGCGCTGTTGGGATATAATTCAGATAGGAGTGAAAACACAACGTTTGGTAGAAAGGAGCAGGCTCCTTGGCCCTCTGATATTGAGGCATTTTTGGTGTATTCGTTCATTATTGGTTTCAGCATATATGACGACATTGTTTTAGTATTTTTATTCAATGCTTTATAAATCACAAAATTCATTATAAATCACAATATTCTTTGGGTAGATACATTTAAATGAAATATATATTAATGCATGTCCCAACTTTCCTTTTTTTGTAATTTATATAGATTATATATATTTATGCAACTATCATCAACGAGAGTGTAAAATCATATCTGTAACAACTACAGCCTGGTTGTGCTCTTGAAAGATAAACTTAACCTCAAACAGAGTGGATGTTTGAGCACTGTGGAAATGTATGATGGCCGTTGTCTCTAAAGGTTTCCAAAATGGTAGCGGGTCGGGGTCGGGTTGTGTGTTTCAATGGAATATCTGGTGTGTGTATGACTAGTCTGTTCACACCTTCCAGACATGCTTTTGACAAATCTGTTTCCTCAACACGATGACTCTGACTGTTCCTGTGCTTTTGAAAAAAACACAACGTGATAAAAAAAATTCAACCATTATTTTAGCTCACAGTTAACTGTGAAATAATAAGTAATAGGGAAAATAGAATTTGGTGTTGAGAGAGAGAGAGAGAGAGAGAGAGAGAGAGAGAGAGAGACAAAAGAAGCATAGAATATATTCATTAGTTGGATTAAATAAAACCTTGATCTGTGCTTTTCTTTCCCATTTTCTTTTCAACCACACATTCTTGTTTCTGAACAGAGCTGAGAGATTATGATTGGACAATGAGATTATATGCAGTAAAGTGGAATTATGGTATGCAGAGGAAAAGAGGAGGAGGTGGTGGTGTGTGTGTGTGCATGCATGTCTCTGTGTGTTTGGGTGTGTATGTGAGTGTGTTTGTGTGTGTGTGTGTGTGTGTGTGTGTGTGTGTGTGTGTGTGTGTGTGTGTGTGTGTGTGTGTGTGTGTGTGTGTGTGTGTGTGTGTGTGTGTGTGTGTGTGTGTGTGTGTGTTTGTGTGTGTGTGTGTGAGTGCATGCGCGTCTGTGTGTGTGTGGGTGTGTGTGTGTGTGTGTCCGTGCATATTAGTGTGTGTCGGGGGTGGGGCTCTTTATCAGACAACCACTGCAGCGTAGACTTGTGTTTTCCAGTGTTTGACTGCACCGGGCTAATTAGTGCGATTATTGCACAGCTGGATTGGCTGGCCGCTGTACTTTGTGAGTTCCATCAAAAGGATCACTCAGTGTAGAGGAGAAGGGCTCATCGTGCAGACAACTTCTGCTTCAGCGCTGACGCTCTATTTTAGGAGCGCAGGGTCTCGTCTGGGGAGCCGGCGTCTAATTTTAAAGGGAACTGTGAAAACAGAAACAAATGTGTGTTCCCTTTTCCCTCTGAAGCTCTTTCTCCTGCCAGTCGGATCCGTCCGTTGGTCCTTTGAGAATCCTGTTTCCTGGGTCTTTGTTCCTCAGATATTTGGACGGGGGTTTATCTCGTCTGAGGAAAGTTGCAGTGAAGATGTTTCGCACATTGCTGTCGTTTTTTTGAAGTTCTTTTTTTTTTTTAAAGTATGTTACGCTCTGTGCCTGCATTTTATTTCCCTGCACGAAGGTGGCTTTTCCCACCGAAAAGAACTGTACCTTCCCCAGACATCAATATCGGCTTGTGCAATTATTTAAACTTTACTTTTTTTCTGCTGGGCCTGTTCCCCTGATGACCTCTCTGTCCTCTCACACATTATGGTGTTTACTAACCCTGCTGGTTGCACTAGCCTTGCCTAGTTTCAATATTTACTATTCCACATCTCCAGATCATACATCTCTCTCTCTCTCTCTCTCTCTCTCTCTCTCTCTCTCTCTCTCTCTCTCTCTCTCTCTCTCTCTCTCTCTCTCTCTCTCTCTCTCTCTCTCTCTCTCTCTCTCTCTCTCTCTCTCTCTCTCTCTCTCTCTCTCAGCCCTTCTCTCTCTCTCAGCCCTTCTCTCTCTCTCTCTCTCTCAGCCCTTCTCTCTCTCTCTCTCTCTCTCAGCCCTTCTCTCTCTCTCTCTCTCTCTCTCTCTCTCTCTCTCTCTCTCTCTCTCTCTCTCTCTCTCTCTCTCTCTCTCTCTCTCTCTCTCTCTCTCTCTCTCTCTCTCTCTCAGCCCTTCTCTCTCTCTCTCTGTTCCGCTCACTCCCTTTACACCACACTCTTCACCTTCGACCAACAATGAGACACTAACCTGTGAGTGTGTGTGCATGTGTGTGTCCGTGTGTGTGTGTGCGCGTGCGTGTGTGTCCACCTCAGCCCATCCGACCACCATGGCTCCACCAAGCCTCCGCTGGGCTCCTCCGCTGTGACGTCCCGGATCCTGCTCCGCCAGCAGCTGATGCGGGAGCAGCTTCAGGAACAGGAGCGGCGCGAGCACCAGAGGCAGCACCAGAGGCAGCAGCAGAG
>NC_082382.1:10858461-10868311 GCF_031168955.1 Gadus macrocephalus
AGAGAGACAGACATACAGGCAGAGAGACATACAGGCAGACAAACGTGCAGGCAGACAGACGTGCAGGCAGACAGACATGCAGGCAGACAGACGTGCAGGCAGAAAGACAGGCAGACAGACATACAGGCAGACAGACAGACAGGTAGACAGATATACAGGCACACAGACGTGCAGGCAGACAGAGGGCATTCCTGTGAATCCATTACCTCAGGAGATTGGTTCCTTGGGCTCTCTAAAAACAGTAAAAGGGCCTGCTGTATTGCGGTTTTTAAGGAAGTATAGACTTCCTTACTATCAGCACATTAATTTTAGAAGCACAGGGGGAGGGCGCAGTACAGATAAGAAGTCTGTAATGGAGTCATTGTAAGTGGAGATGAGTTACAGTATTTAAGGAACACAGGCCTTGCGTCCACAGGGTGAAAAGTGGCAATTTAAAGCGCCCCAGGGAATTGGTAGCAAGCACGGTTGCTCGGCATAAGAAAGGAAGTAATTGTTTGTGGCCTATTCTGACGTCAAGAGATGCGCCATAAAGGAATAAACTGTGCTTTTACATATAACAACACAATTTTGAAAAGGCCCATTGTCCCTATCCCTGTACCAAATGTTGCTAACATGCATAACTAATGACTTGTCCCAACCCTTATAAGCTCTGCTCGATGGGTATGTTCTCATTTCACTTGCCGACCCTGAAGAGAGAGACAGTGCTCTGTGCTTAGGTCGCCATAGCCTTGTTCCTCAGCTCCCCTCAACACATCACTCTTTTAACTTAAGTCAGGCATCAATATGTTGGAGATGCTCGGATACTATCCCAGCCAGGTATGTTTCAAACGATCCTGAGGGGTTGTTTGTTTTTATTTTAATGGATTTTATGGATTGTGATTTACCGGATTGTGATGAAACAAACTTTCATCTTTAATATTATCAGAAATGTAAAAATCAGGGCAACTGTGTTTTACTATGACCACTTCAAAAGTGTGTATGGCTCTTCCTCTGGAAATTTGTTAAAAAAATAGATATATTTTAAATGTGTCACAATCCCAACACTACTGTCAACACTACTGTCACAGATATTTTGTCACTTATTTCTTCTGTTGTCTCCTGAACCAGATGCATTCATAAAGCGAAGCAAACTTGAGTATGGTGACAAGGAACTATAACCCATAAACATCTGTCTAAACAGGATGTTTATGGATTTCAGTTCTTGCCTCAAAATTAACAAACACAAATCCTGTGATTGCAGAAGTGATGGCAGTTTTAACGGGGGGGTAGTTTAATCTGTATCCAAGCACTGGATATTCAAATTTGTTAGAAAATTTAAAAGCTGGCTATAAAAAATGTAATAATGTTTTCAATTCATGTTGATGAGCAACATTACCAAAGCGAATTGTGGGAGGCATCAACACAAACCATATGAAAGTCACTCCCCTTCTGTCCATAATGAATACCTAAACACCTCTTCCCGCTTCTCCTTCTCGCTGTCCTTGGGGAACATTTGAATAACCAACCCCTGCCTTTCCCCTCCTCCTCCCCCCCCCCCCCCCCCCCCCCCCATAGGTCCAGACGCACCTGGAGAACCCCACCAAGTACCACGTCCAGCAGTCCCGGCAGCAGCAGGTGAAGCGCTACCTGGGCAAGCTGGGCCCCCAGGTGGTGAGCCTGCCCCTCCACCACCAGCCGTCGGACTGCGCTGGCATGCCTCCCGGGCCGGGGAACAGCGCCCCCAACAGCCCCATGGCCCTCCTCACGCTCAACTCCAATTGTGAAAAAGAGGTAGGAACCTTAGTGGGTTTTTATGTATTTTATAGATTTTCTTTTACCAAAGACAGACCAAGAACAGTGTTGCCAGATTGGGCAGATTTCACGCCCAATCTGGCAACACTGACCAAGAAAGCTTGCTTAACGGCCTTTATTGCTTAGCCAAAGACACCGTGTTTGCATAAGCGTCCGTCTATCTGATATTGTAGGTTTATTTCCCTAAATAACCGTTTAATGGAGATGAAATGTAGTGCTCCTTCATAACATTGAAGCTAACATGCTCCTGTGTTGGGTGCTCCAGATGGACGACGTTATCGACGACATCATCAGCCTGGAGTCCTGCTACAACGAGGACAACCTGGGCCTGATGGACCCGGCCCTCCAGATGACCAACACGGTACGGAGGCCCTGCTGTCCCTCTCGCCCCCACGCACTGGGCCTCACTTTAAACCACCACCACCGCAGCAGTTATGTCTCTCTTTTTAATCAATACCCATCATGCTCTTTACTCAGATCCCTCTGCCTGGCAACCTGATGGACATGTACGCCAATCAAGGGATGCCTCCGCAAGGACTGGACATCAGCAACTCCTGCTCCGGCAGCCTACCCAGCATCAAAAGGGAGTTCTCTGGTGAGCACACACTCTCTGCAACGGCAGGGAAACACGAGTCATGGAGTCAGCATGCACAACCAATTACCTCTTCAAAACAAGGGTTTGGGCTATTGGAGTTCTTTAGTCCTTCTTTAGTTCTTTAGTTTTTAAAGATATCCTTTTTAATCTAATACAACAGCAATATTATACTGCCTGTGATGGATGGAATTAAGTATTCCTCCACGACCAGCATGGATAAATCCTATCAAAATACGATGTTTTTTTAAAAGATGTATGACTTACCTATAAAGGATCATTGTAGCAGTCTTCGCCCTGTTTATATGTTTATAAATGTGTGATGTGTTCCATGCACTGTTTTACTCAAACACGTCACTCCTCTGCCTCTGCGTAGTGTCCCAGTCTCCGAGCATGATGCACATGCTGGAGCGGTCTGGCTCCTTTGACGACTTCCAACTGCCTGATGGCTTCCCCGTCGGTAGGTAGCCCTCGCCCACACCACAGGGAGGGCAGCTGCCTCAGGACCTGTTCACAACACCAACCCCATCCTGCCGTTGCATATTGTTTAATCCTCATTGCGTTGTTCTACAGAATCTGAAAGGGTGATGGCGAAGGAGAGGCAAAAGAAGGACAACCATAATCTGAGTGAGTTTCGTGTTTCCTCTCTGACGCTGTGTAGAACATTATAGACATGTTGGCTCTGTGGGGAGAGGCTGCAGCCGAACACAGCTGACTCAACTCGCCTCGAAATAAATGCTGGGTTTTAAATGCATTGATTTGACATAGTTTGCATGGAGTTAGTGGATGGCGGCATTGGATGTTGAGTCGTCGTGCCCTGTTATTCACACAGCGTGTCTTTCTCCGTTGCAGTTGAAAGGCGCCGGCGTTTTAACATCAACGACCGCATCAAGGAACTGGGAACGTTAATCCCAAAGTCCAACGACCCGTGAGTATTGTTACACACCCGCCTCAAACGCCTCTCTAGTTCAATCATCTATCAATCAATAATTGCTAACTAATTACTCTGCAGTTCCTCAAACGATGAGCAGAACTTTGCAAGAGTCATGGTTCAGCGTGTATCCCCTGACGTGTTCTGCTGGGTTGGTCCTGAAGGCGTTGGGTTCTAATGTTGCGGTGTGTGTGTGTGTGTGTGTGTGTGTGTGTGTGTGTGTGTGTGTGTGTGTGTGTTCAGAGACATGCGGTGGAACAAGGGCACCATCCTGAAGGCGTCCGTGGACTACATCCACAAGCTGCAGCGGGAGCAGCAGCGGGCCAAGGAGCTGGAGAACCGGCAGAAGAAGCTGGAGCACACCAACCGCCATCTCATGTTGAGGATACAGGTGAGACATTCACTCCAGAAGCCTCCTGTTCATAACAACGTACAGCACCAGAGCCCCATGTATACCTCCATGTCCATCTCCTTTTCTTTCTACTAGTTTTTTCCACCATACCACTGATTGAACGCTTTTTATGTGCATGTATTTGTACATGTACTGCATTTATATATGTATGCAGATATTAATATGTATATGTATATATATATTTTTTTACTTATTTAGAATATCGTTCTTTTTTAAATGTATGTGAAGTGTCTTAGTGTCTCTTTAAAGGCACTTGAACTGATAATGATCTACTACTATTATTATTAGTAGGATTATTACAATTAGTTTTATTTTTATACATTTGTGTATTCATTTACATTTACATTTAGGGCATTTAGCAGACGGTTTTATCCAAAGCGACACCATATCTGGCTCTTCAGATTAGACCCCATGACTTGAACCCTTCCCTGACTCACTCTCTCTCTCTCTCCCTCTCTCTCTCTCTCTCTCTCCTCTCTCCTCTCTCTCTCTCCTCTCTCGTCTCTCTCCTCTCTCTCTCTCTCTCTCTCTCTCTCTCTCTCTCTCTCCTCTCTCTCTCTCTCTCTCTCGCCCCAGGAGCTGGAGATGCAGGCGCGTGCCCACGGCCTGCCCGTGTCGTTCCTCCCCGCTCTGCACGGCGGAGCTCACCTCGCACTGCGTCAAGAGGGAGCCCGCCATGGCCGACTGCCACCAGGACCTCTTCACACTGACCGCCCAGCAGCACCACCAGGACCCCGCCCAACAGCTGCACCAGGACCCCGCCCAGCAGCACCACCCAGGACCCCGCCCAGCACGTCCACCCTGGAGCTCCACGACGGCTACCACGAGGAGGGCCCCCACGGGCCCATGACGGCCACCCTCCCCAACCACTACCAGATGGCCAAGGGCGGCTCCAGACACGGGGACGACCGCATGGACGACACCCCGTCACCGGCCAGCGGGGGGGACCCGCGGCTCTCCTCCCTCTCCCCGGACGCCTCCAAAGACAGCAGCCGCCGGAGCAGCATCAGCATGGACGAGAACCACCCAGGGCTGTTAGCAGACCCTGCTCATGGAGGGGCGCGCGGCACCCTGCAGGCCGCAGCAGAGCGCAGTGCGTCGAGGCGAGCTCGTTCTTGCTCGCCGAAGAAGACTCTTGGTTCTCGTCGTTTTTGGTGGTTCTCTGTTGGTTTGTCACCAACCTCTTCCTCCTCCCCGATGTTTACATGTATTTAATATTTTTCACTTGTGCTTTTTTGTATCTTTTTTTTTGTGCTCTGAGGCTTAATTTCATGGACTGATTTTAATTATTATTTTTTGTATTTAATCAATATTCTGATGACAATGAGTTGAAAGTTGATTTTTTTTTTATATTTAAAAAATATGCATATTAATGGGTAGAGGTTTGATTCCATGTATTTGTTGTGATTTCAAAGAATGTAGAAAAGTTAGAAATCATGGTCGGATATATTTTACCGTGGGAAACACTTTAAATCAATAGCAATAATATATTAACATAACTATTTATCAACTACTGTAGTGCTTTACACTCCTTGTGTCTTAATTGTATATTTATATCGCGGGACGAGCCACTGCCTTATACATTGCAGTGTAGGTGACTTGCGCATAATTTGCTATTACAATGAATCCTTTTCAGTCTTCCAAGTTAACACATGATTATCTATCACTACTACTAGTCACTTATTCCAGTATTCATGTCATGTACAACGTCCCCGGTAGCATTCATACACTCTAAATGTTTATCTTATACTCAATGTATAAGATACTCACATTCTCAAATGAAGAGATATAAGTGGGAAGTTAACTATCATAAACCAATATGTGAAAAAATAAAGCTGCCATAAGAACTGAACTTAAATCAATTTCAAGCCTTTTTCAAGAAATATAAAAAAGATGATATATGTGATCAAAAGGATAACAACATTTCACAGACCATAAAAAAAAAAAAACATTTTACCAGTGACTAATACCATTATATGGTAATAATACCATTCAAAATTTAATTTCAAACCAATGCACACAAAAACAAACACTATCAAGAGATTCCTCTTGGGTCACCACTGGGGGAATCTCACTTAAGGGCCTCGTTGTTTCAGGCCCCGGGTCGTCAATAACAGGCGGTTTAAAAGGGTTTGACGTTGTTTCCTTAATGAGAAAATCAGGTGATTGCCACTATCAGCGCAGGCTCCTTGATTGTTAACTCTTTCTTCAGGCCGGTACAAAGGAGCGCATGTGTCTGCCCAACGTCTCAGAGAACCCAGTGCGGCTCACACTGAAACCCATGATCCGTGTGATGTCGAGTGCCTCCTCCAGCCTCTCCAGGCTGTCTTGCCTCATGTCTGTCATCAAAATACCAACCGGGGGGGACGTTTCCACACGTTCATGGGCCGCAGAAGACACAGAGAGCCTGTTGTGAACGTGCTTAGGGCTGGGAACGCTGGATACAATTAACAGCTTGTTTTTCTTTGGTACGTTTTTTAAGGAGCGCAAATATTTATTTGAACCGCATATGTTGTATAAGATGGACCCCCTTGAAGAATGAATACACGCATATAAGTATACTATTTAAATAAACTTAGTTATCCAAACTTCTGAGAGGTGTAAATTAAGAAACAAAAAGTAATTTAGATTGATCGTACAAATGTATTGTGATTATGCAATCAGAATGAAAGGATTTAGTGTGTTGTGTTGACTGTATTTTTGGGAGGCCGACTGGCCTACTGTGCTTTTTTACTTTATTTTATCAGAATACGAAGTGTAACATACCCTAGCCTCGTTCTTTTCCCAACACTGTTAACACACACTCCATCGATATCTTTATGTGGGGAAATCTTATTTTACTTTCATAGCATCCTTCTAGTCCCTAGATTATATTTTGCTAAATCTTTTGGTATTATCTGACGGTCAATCTATTATGCATTTAATGGTCAAAGGATGTTGTGTGCTGACTGTGGACATTTATGTTGCCAAGGACTATAAGGAGACTGATGTAGGATTCTGTATTAAATACATGACATGCACAGAACACTGGAATGACATCAGAGTTAAGTTAAGTGGTTTGCCAGCCCTTACCTCTAAACTAACTAATATACGTGGGTTTTAAAATGAACATATTAAGTATGACTGATACCATTTTGAAAGATGTAATCTAGTGTGCAGTTGTAACTATTTGACTTCCTCGCTTTCTTAATGCAGCCATGTTGAGAGCCCTGTTACAACAAAACCTCATGTTTTCACTTTTATTTTTCTATTTCGTTCCGGAACTATGCAATGGTTACAGCCGTGCTTGCAGAGCGGCATCACGTCTGTCGTTGCACCTTTGACAATTTCAGGTCCGCATTTCCTTTGATTTGTGTCGCGGATTAGTCTGAGACACCCGAGAGAAGTTATTTTCTCCTCGTCATTAAAGTGCCTTACAATAGAGATTTCTTTCTCATGGCGGTGTTGTAGCAGACGCAGACACTGAGCACAATGCGGGGCTGATGACTGTCCTGATAAACAGTGTTTCACGGGGTATGTGAGGTCCGTAAGGGAAGGTGTAGGAGAGGGGATTCATTATCCAGTAAACACATCACTATATGCTTCTACACTATAGGCATTGATAGCTCCTCACTCCCCTTCTGAATCACCCTGGCCCTGGGCACTAACTCGTGAGATATTCCAATCGTATCCTCGCAGTTAAAAGAAAGATAAAAAAGGCAATAATGGTTTTATTGTAAGTTACACTTTTGTTTTACTTCCTTTTTTTATGTTGACAATGTTTTGCCTGAATGTACTTTATAGTGTTGGTTGCCAAAGTAAGCCACGGATATTAAAACAATCGGAATTATGCAAAATATAGAAAGAAATATGTTAAAGAAAGGAAAATTGTGATTTAATGAATGGTATCGTCCTAGCAATAATGTATCGATGATTGCAATCCGTCAGCGGCAGAACTGCATTGATTCAGAATGTTCCACATCTGCGGACAACAGAGTCAAAGCCATAGTGAAGCAATAAACGCAGGCCCGTGCCGTAGCACATGGTCTTAAGCTACATTTCTGTATTTTTTCTTTTAAATCATTCAGCACTTGTGTCATCATCGCCAAAAGCATTGGTTGTTCAAGCTATCATATCGCGTGAAATTGTTGAAATTGTTGAAACTGTTAAACACATTCTATAATGGTGCATTCTGGGTAGACCTATTTACCACTACAAGAAAACTACACTGCTGGTTCAAATTGTAACCTTTATTAAACGTGTTCTGGTTCCTCTGGGTCGTATTATAGACTCTGTCGCTAATGTTCCTAGAATGTGTGTTAGTGTGAGAGACGTGCGCGGCGATGTTCACAAACTGGTTGAAGGATGGTGAGTCTCTGAACGTCGACTCACTGGTACTCTATGTGAAAATGTTGTGGAAAAATATTAAAACGTTTTATTTGAATGTTCACAGCCCCTTGGTCGTTGTTGTTTGTTCACCAGCTTTTGTTTGTTTCCTGTTCAAGAGCGAAAAAAGGCAGTTCAACCAAAACCTACAACCAATAAATCTGGAGATCAATGTTATACTGAGGCACAGTCCCCTGTACAGGCTAACTCTGCGTTGTACGGTCACTCTACATTCTCCTGTTTCTTTGTAATTCTCCCTGGAGTCCTCCCCTCAGGTCTCGTTTCTCCCGTGAAACCCCCTCACATGTGTTCCTCAGTGTCTTTACAGCATCACCACTCAATACGAAATGCGTCAGTGAACAGAAAACACTCAAAGCTCCACCAGACTGAACACGTGAGATCTGGCCTCAGCGAGACCATTCGATGCGCCACACTGCAGGGACGACAGTACAGCTCCATGCCGTCAGCTGTCCTCTGGGGCTGACAGCTCCTGGTTCCATTTACTGTAGGCCTCACACACGGTCTCATCGCTGATGTCATGGAATATCTCTAAAGAAACAAAAGGGAGGAATCAGATTGGTGTCGTGTTTCAACGAAAAGCACCACATGGATCCCACAAACACTGCAGAGCAACGACTATAAAGACCAGGATAATGGGCAGGGGAGGGGGCTGTGCTTGGCCGTCGCCCCCTCCCCTGCCTGGGACTCTATTAATCGACTCAGTGTGAATATAAAATTGGACGGATGGATCGATAAAAGCCACCAAACTTTGATAAGTCAGTTTGAGTGCAGGCCATGCAGGGAGCGACATGGAGGAACAAGCGGGGTCTGTGGTCTCCCCATGATGCTCTATGGTCCTCAGCAGGCAGGCGGAGGACAGATTAGTTGCAAGGGTGGTCAACTGTCAGCCGAAAGGCACCGCGTTCAATCCCCAGACGTCCATGTATCTGCGTGGGCGACGTGAACATGAACATGTTATTTTATTTTATTTTTTTTATTCGGTAACACTTTTGCAATAATGTCACCCCCAAAATGTGCCATTGTTAAAGTCTCAATGTGTGCGGTGTGCGTGCATTCGTGCCGCGCTTGCGTAGTTCCTGGCTCGGCGCCCCACCTGCCCTGCCCAGCCCCCGTGGGGAGGGGCATCCTCAGGGAGCCGGCCGAGTGCTTCAGCCGCCCCGCCAGCGCCTGGCGGACCAGGCCCAGGCTGCAGGCCGCGTGGTGGACCGGCAGCCCCAGCCCCCGCATGCAGCCCAGCACGCGCTGCTGCTGCTGGGCCGTGAGCAGGCCGCGCTCCCGGGCCACGAACAGCATGAAGGACATGTCGATGGTCACCGCCTCGCCGTGGAGCAGGGCGGGCAGCACCGTCTGGGGAGCGGGGGGGGCGGGGGGGGGGGAGGGGGGGGGGAGGGGGGAGTGGGGAGGGGGGAGTGTTAGCGACGTGTGAGCTTGGCGGGCCCTCTTTGTTAGAAAGGTGTGGGAGTGGTGGGCCCTCCTCTTGGATGAAAGGTGTGAGCGTGGCGGGCCCCCCGGACCCAACATGTGAGCACTGAGAGCCCTGCCCAGCTCACACCTCGCAGAGTCACACTCGCTGAGAAACGCGCTGTTAGTGCCTGGGAACGCTCTCCATAGCTCCAATGATATTTAAATATGAAAATGAATATACATGTACATATTAATATAAATCGGCATGAATATACATGTTTTTATGAATATTAATGTTGATGTTACTGTTAATATTCCTATTCAGATGGATATC
>NC_082382.1:10868411-10903411 GCF_031168955.1 Gadus macrocephalus
AAAGCAATTACCGAACGCTTTGTTGTCGGTTGTTACTAATTGAAACCTAGCATGTAACCTTTGTGTGGGACCCAGTGTGAGGGAGTGAATACCTCCGGGGGCCGGCCGGTACGAGTCATCGGTGGAGAGGCAGCTGGTGCTGCTTGCGGTACCTCCGGTCGGAGGGCCAGGGAGAGGCTGGACCTGCCCCACGCGTCACCCCCGCCCCCCTGGGGACTGAGCACCAGCTCCTGCTCGAGATGGTGCTCAGCCGTCGCACGCCATTGGCCAGCGGCCGGGCCACGGCTCTGAATGACCTGGTCTCTGGGTGAGTGACAGTGGCTTTAAATACACAATAAACACACGGGGTTGAGCTCCGCTAGGGCGAAGGCACCACAGGATTTCAACTGTTTATCGATTTGATTCTATAGATAGTTTAGATAGATAGACAGAAAAAGAGACCAACAGACAGATGGATGGATACTAGATAGATAGACCAACAGACAGAGAGAGAGAGAGAGAGAGAGAGAGAGAGAGAGAAGATAGACCAACAGACAGAGAGAGAGAGAGAGAGAGAGAGAGAGAGAGGAGAGAGAGAGGGAGAGAGAGATAGACCACAGACAGAGAAGAGAGAGAGGAAGAGAGAGAGAGAGAGAGAGAGGGGAGAAGATGAGAGAGAGAGGAGAGAGAGAGAGAGAGAGAGAGAGAGACAACAGACAGAAAGAAGGATAGAGAGAGAGAGAGAGGAGAGAGAGAGAGAGAGGGACAGAGAGGAGAGAGAGAGAGAGAGAGAAGAGAGAGAGAGAGATGAAGAGAGAAGAGAGAGAGAGAGAGAGAGACCAACAGACAGAAAGAAGGATAGATAGAGAGAGAGAAGAGAGAGAGAGAGAGAGAGAGAGAGAGAGAGAGAGAGCGAGGAGAGAGAGAGAGAGAGAGAGAGAGAGAGATAGATAGAGGTTGTTTATAATATAGCTTGGTCTAACTGTGATGTAGATCTACTGTCATCATGTGTCCAGCACCCACCGTTAATAAAACACTGTTGATGAAAGGTTGTTATAAAACAGCTGTGTTTATCTGTAATGTTGGCAGATGTGTCATCATGTTGTCCAGCACCACTGTCGATGAAACTGTACAAACTCTCAAAAATGTGTTTTTATCTAACGCAGCTAACATATGGAGCTGCTTTCAGATGGGAAACAAATCCACTACAGTCTCACAACATAGATCTACAATAGAGCACAACAATAGATTGTTTTCAATAGCCACATCTACTACAGTGTAAATGTTGTTTTCATTCATCTACATATGTAATATTTACAAGCACAGATTGGAATCCTGATGGTTTAATAATTTAGTCTGAACTTCTGCATGTTCCATGGTAACACTGTGCTGAGTGGCATACCTTCAGCATTAGGACCTGTATTCTTCTCCAGCTCAAAGCAGTCAAGATCCTTTGCAGACATGCTGGAAGGAGCTGTCATCACACACAGAGTCAGGTGAACAATTCTGAAATCCGACAGGCTGAAACACAATCTGAGTCAGTTTGCATCACTTTGATAGAACCACAGTCCACCTCGTCCAAACATCCCACACACATGAAACCCCCCATTCAGCAGGCACCACTACTCAAATCATGCAGTAAGCATTGCCTCTAAAAGGGCAGCAACGTCGTGAGCCGATAAAGAACGATATAAAATGAGACAACAGGGTTCTTGCTATAAAGAGTACCTCTCAGTGTGTGGTGTGTCTGGCGGGCTGTGCCGCTAGCGTCTGCCCTCAGAGAGCTTCGAGGCTAGGCTGAGAAACCACATGGCTCAATGAACACACCCATCCTCCTATCAGCTCTCAGCCCTCCATCGATCGCCACACGTCCACAAGTCTGGTAGTACTACTGCGTTCAGCAGCCTCAGCGCTGATCATAATAATACAGGTAATAGCAATCGATGCATGTGGTTGTGTGAGGTCCCTGGACAAGCCTCTGGACAGATGGGTTTATTTACATGGACAAAGTACAGGCTTATTCATGAGTTGAAGGTATTGTTTGTGATGGTTTTTTTTCCTCCCCTGGATCGGTTTTGTTTTGGTTCACCCACACCTTGAGACTATGCTGGGGAGGTTGAATTGTGTTACAGATGTATATTTTATTCATATTTAGTTTTTTTTATAAAGGGTTAATCTTTCCTTATTGATTTGATTTTCACATACCCCCTCATATAAATTATGAAAACTAAGTGCAACATAGACTGGATGTCCCCACAAAATGCACCTAGTTATACTAGATAGAATATATCTACGTTCTACAAGAAGTGCTCAAAATTTGTTCCTGTACATAGTTGTTCACCAGTTTCATAATCATTAAAATCACATTCATTTCAATTTGATAATACCTTCTATAAATATGAGACTCAATACATTTGTATGTCTCTACTAAGTCTTGTATTTAGTTGACTTCATGTCAAGAAAAAAAGCCTGGATTCATTACATTCTCATTTAAATCTGTTTTAAAACATGAGTTTCTCAGCCCTGGTTCAGGGCTGATCATACAGTGGTTGTCAGGTTCAGCAGGAGACGGTGGAAACACAGGCTGTCAAACCATCCGGCTCCTTCCATTAAGCCGGCATCCCCACTGACCTGGACCGCAGAACCCATTAGCAAAGAGTCTCACCACTGGTTCATAACTCAGACACTGACGCTTTGACGCTCTGAAAGTGAAGAAGTAAATACTAAATCAAATACATTGCACAAGTAATTTATTATTCATAGACATATTGGTTTACAATCATAGTAATACTATAATATCTACTTGTACATGCTCGATGAGAGCATATTTAGTGATGTTCATGTTAGGGTGAAAAAATTCCACAAATATAGGTTACTTACACATTTGTTTCTCAATTGATTATATGTTTAAAGTATGATTAAACCAAATTCGTTTTGGCAGTGTATATGACATTATTTTTCCAACTTCACCTTTTTTTTCCCATTTACAATCAGATTTTAGTACAATATATAAAAAAATAAAAGTAAAAATGATCAGGTAGTGAGGCCCCCCCGACATGGTTTACAGCTGCCATGTGGAGAGAGAGAGAGAGAGAGAGAGAGAGAGAGAGAGAGAGAGAGAGAGAGAGAGAGAGAGAGAGAGAGAGAGAGAGAGAGAGAGAGAGAGAGAGAGAGAGAGAGAGAGAGAGAAGAGAAGAGAAAGAGAGAGAGAGAGCGAGAGCGAGAGCAATAGAGCGCGAGAGCAATAGAGAGCGAGAGAGAGCAATAGAGAGCGAGAGACAAAGCTGTCATTGTGAAGTGCTAACCATAAATATTCCCTTTCCTTTGGCATCTGCTCTTATCATGGTCCTTCCGTGTGCGGGAGTAAAAAATAAAACAAGGAAAAACGAAAACGCAAAGAATATCGAATAACATCATAAAACTATGTAATAAACAGTTTAGGTTTTTTTCTTTACACAAGTCCTTCCTCTGGACACGTCTGCTGTACATAAGGGGCCTCCGCCTGTCCACTGGCACAGTCCAGGAGAGGGAACGCTCCAGAGCAACACAGATCCTCCAAAAAAACTAAAATAATTGCTGATAAATACAAAAGAGAAGGCCAGGGTCACCGACCCCTGACCCCTGCATGACAGTGTGTGTTTTGTGTGTCTGTGTGTGTGTGTTTGGTTACGAGTACGAAGCAGCCGTCGTTACAAAAAGTATTTTGGATGATTGAAGAGTCAGGCGCATGGGGTTGGGGGGGGGAGAGGAGGGGGGCGGTTTGTAAGGGGTGTGGCCTCCATCGCCTCCCCCTCCTCCCCCCCCAGCCCCCTCACCATGGTAACGGTGAACCGGCTAGTCAGAGGGAGGGCATGCGGTCCAGCTGCAGGTGTGGGGGTCCGGGGCTGTCGAGGTGATGGTGTTGGTGGTGGTGGTGGTCCGCGGCGGGCGTCCTCCGTGGGTGGGGGCCGGTGCTGGGGCTGCTGTCCTCGTCCTCGTCGTCCTCGTGGCTCTCCGAGAACTCGAAGCCGGAGAAGTTCTCACAGATCACCTCGTCCTCGAGTTCCTCTTTGATGCTGGTTTGGCGAGCGATAAAACAACGCTGGGGTTATTACGGGGCAGGCATCATTAGTCGGTGTGCAGTTTGTCGTGCCGGGGATGTACTTTCTGTTTTTATGAAGTGGATGTGGGTTTTTTTTTTTACGCTCGCTGTGTTTGTGATTTTCTTTTCTTAAGGATGGATTTGTTGTGGACCAACCGCAGCGCTGTTGGCAACGACAGTGTCCTCGAGGCATTAACAACCCTGCTTTTTTTCTTGTGTATCAAATGTTACAAACGTACCAAATGTTACAAAGGAAAACAAAAACAACACCTGCTGTCTGGAGCTCGGTGCCCACTTTCCTCCGCAAACGTTTCACGTGTCCGTTATCGGGCCAAAGTCCTCGTTATCGCTACTGACCCGGACCGGGGAGTCTGCTACGGTAAACTCCATAAGTCCATCGCCACACGGTAAAGTGTCAAGGTCGATTACGCAAACAAGAAAAACAAGAACAGGTTCCGGGGTCTCGCTTTACAACGCCAAGCGTCCTCGAAGCAAAAATACGTCTCCACCCCCTCGCATCGCTCCTAAAACACACGTTCCCGTTCTCGCTGTAATTAGTTGGCTTCGGAGAAAAAACAAAAACAAAAAAAACAACAAGAAGAAGTTCTCCCCTCAGCGGGCCTAAGTAGGTAAACAACAGCGGGCTAAGATCTTGGGTTCCCCCTGGATGCTGCCACTTACAAGGCTTGCGGGGGGGACTGCGTGGCGCTGCTGTCGCTCTGGTAGCCGGCGGCGTAGGGGAAGGCCCCGTTCATCTGCTCCTGCAGCACGTGGGGCAGTGAGTGCATGGGGATGCTGCCCATGGAAGCCGGGTTGTAGAAGGGGATGTTGCAGTCGGGGAGGCCGCTCTGGAGGAAGGAGGAGGACAAGGATTGGTTGGGGGGGGGGGGGGAGGGGACACACGAGGAGCCGGGAAACAGTACCTCGATGACAACTCGTTTGCTTGATTTCGCCGGGATAGGGACGACCCAAGAGGTCACTCTTCCGTTGTTTTTGTTGTTTTGTTGATGTTAGTTAAGAAAATTAACGTGGGCCCTTCAAAGATAACCTTGAGTCTCCGTACAGATGATACAGCCATCTCATTTTACTGAATACCCCGTTGTATCAAACAGTCCCTGAACGCAGATCAGATAACAGCGGGATGGGTTACCTGAGGAACGGAGCGCAGCGAGCTCTGGCCCGGAAGGTTCTGGGGGCTCTTCATCATGGCCGACCTGCATCATCATCATCACAGAACATTACGTTGAAGTTTTGATCCAACAGAAAAATATATGACACCCTATCCACACCTTATTGGTGTATGCATCATGGTGCGCAGAGGGAAACGGGCAGATAGAATGTCATTGCAGCCGTTCCTAGCAGCCATGTGGGGACACCTACCCCGTGCCAGTGGTCTTCTGCGGCCGTCTCCGGTGGAACTCGATCTCATCCACGGTCCACACGGCCCCCTTCACGTTCTCCAACCGCACAAAACATTTGTGGAGGCTCAGGTTGTGTCTCACTGCATTCTGGAGAAAGGAAGGGAAGAAAAACAGACAGACAGACAGACAGACAGACAGACAGACAGACACACGCCAGGGTTCGATTAATTATTTGATAGCTTTAGCTTTTCTGCCAGGTGCTTTTTTATCGCGCAGTACTTGGATTGTTTTTTAGTATTTACTCTTGATTTGGTTTTATACTTTAATTAAAGTTGCTTGGCATAAAGCGTTCCTCCGTTTTTTTGCTTTATGACTAAAGAAAATTGCTAAAGCTAATCAATGTGATCAATGGTTGATAAAGCGCTGAATGAACATACCTTCCAAGTCGCCGCATTCCGCCGGAAATACGCAAAGGTCCTGGTGAACCAGTTGTAGATCTCATTCAGCGTCAGCTGTCTCCGGGGAGAGTCATATATCGCCTGCGAAACAGCAAAAAGACAAAAATACGTTTGCTATCAGGGAATTCGTTCTGACATTAATCATCATCATCTCAGTGGTGACCGGGAGGGGGACCCTGTATTACCTGTCTGATGAGCGACGCGTACGTAAACGGGGGTCTCACTTCCGTGCTGAGGTAGAACTCCTTGTTGTCCACGATGTCTGTTCAACAGAAACCCCATGATTCATCAGATCACAGAGATAACAACTGTACATTGATCTTAGCTTTACATACACGTCATACCGTATATAGTGTTGTGAAAAATGTACATAGATGGTCGACATACCGATCATCTATAGTGCTTTGGGCTACTTTCACGTCTATGCTCAACATATATGTAGCAGACTCATATGATATTCATCAAAGGTCATTCCCAATAAACCCGACAAAAAGCTTTCCCGCCTTTGATCCCCTTCCTCCCACCCTGACTGGGGTTGGCTGAAAGGGGGGGCCCACATTATAGACTCTCAGTGGCCCCGCTGATCTACAGGCCTTCCCTTGGGGAGGTGTTGACCTCTCGGGGGGGGGGGGGGGGGGGGGGCTGACCTTGGCTCATGGAGCGGCTGTAGCGCCGCCGCACCGGCGTGCCGCTGAACACGCCGTTGGGCGTGAGCACGCCGGGGGAGTCGGAGAGCGGCGTCAGGGGCGTGGTGGGCGCCGTGGCGCTCTGGGACAGGCTCATGGGCAGGGGCCCCTTGGGCGGCGTTGCCTGGGAATATGAGCCGTTGGAGGCCGCGTTCCCCTGTGGTGGAAAACAAAACACCGAGCACGAGACGTGAACACAGGGCGCACACGTGGAGCGCTGGACGATGTGGAAGGGAGGGCTGGGTCCCAGAGGGGTGGCCCTGGTCGGTGACGTACCGACTGCGCCTGCTTGATTTCAGACGACTTCAGGTGGGCCATCATGGCCTGTAGTCGCTCCTTGTCTTTTTTCAACTGCGTCAGAGGAGAAAGGGACCAAAGAGGGGGGGGTTTAGCCACTATAAATACACTCTTAAGGGTTTAACGACACATCTAGTTCCAGATATTCCACCGTTAAATTGTTTCTTAAAGGGCACTATATTCTACAAATAATGTAACCCATTTTAAATCTACTAGCCTGCAGCCATAACAATGTCAATGTCAGCTAATCGCACGGGGCCTACCTGGAGCTCCAGCTGCTGCACCACTTGCATCTGCACACGACACTGTGCCGTGCTCTTGTCGTCCAGTGTGTGCTCAGTGTTCAGATGTCTGGTGGTTAAACACATAGCAACGGTCGGTTACCAACAAAGCTCACCGCTGTGTGTGTGTGTGTGTGTGTGTGTGTGTGTGTGTGTGTGTGTGTGTGTGTGTGTGTGTGTGTCGCGGCTGACAGCATGTAGGACGAACGCAAGTCAAACATCAACAGAGACGCAAACAAGTATCGACATGAACACAAACTGAACAACATGCAATGTTTGATTTCGCGGGAGCAAACCAGTTCTTAATAACGTTCAGAAATAATAGATGTATAAATGTGTATTAGCCAGTTTTAAATGAAAGATAATTGAATATATAGGGGAGAAACAAATTGGATACTATTGTTTTCAAATAAATTTAATATGCCTAATATGAAGAGTTGCCTAAGTCGATAAAAAACACTGTCAAAAGTCTTGATTTGTGTGCATAACTGATTAAGGACACATATCCAATTGTGTTTTTCTAAAATATATTGAAAACAGTATTTGCGTGATATGTGAAAGCTCTATCTGTTATATTAAATTGGTTGATGCTAATTCTAAACAGCCCAAAGCCCAAAGCACACGGCCTGCGTCGGGACATGCGCTCAATAAGCTGTTGAATTCCCATCTCCAAAACACAGCCCTGCTTGAACAGAGCTCCCCCAAAGCACAGCCCCGCTAGTACGATGCTCTGTGTGCTTCAGGGCATCGAATAGTCAGAAGGTAAAGCGGCCTTTAAGGGACTCCCAGAGCCCTGGCCCAATGGAACTCAGAAGAACTCACTTGAGGAAAGCCTGGTGGTCCCCGAAGACGCTCTCGCACCCTGGCCACTTGCACATGCCATTGCCGTACAGCGCGTGATTGCAGAGGTCGTCCAATGACACGCTGCAGGGGGGGATAGACCAATCACAGCGCGGCGTCAGCAGTGACTCTCTGACCACCGCGCTACCCAGACGTACAGCGGGAGGGGATCGATGGCGGTCGCGTTCCCTCGTTGAGTTGTTTTGTTTTCGTTTACTGCCACACACACACGTAGGGAACTCACCTTTCTTTTTTCCTATGGAGAGATGAGTGATTCCCATTGGTGGAGGCCGGTTGACAGGACGACTCTCTGCTCTCTCCACCAGGGGACAGGCTGTTACCGTTCTCACAACCTGTAATTACATGTGACCACCACCACACACACACACACACACACACACACACACACACACACACACACACACACACACACACACACACACACACACACACACACACACACACACACACACACACACACACACACACACACACACACACACACACACAGCTGTCAACAAGGCACACTGTGCCCCCACCCCCCACCGCTGAGCCCCACCAATAATTGTTGTTGTGGAGTAATCATCTCCAGATGAATATAGGCCTGCTGTTGACCAGCATCGTTTCAAATTAAAAGCATACCGACCTTAATAACAATAACCACAACCATAATTGCAATACAAATAAGTGATCCTATTTATTTTTTATATTAAATATATTTTTATTACGTACACTATCAATTACAATAATAATAATTAAACATTTAAATATGAATAACAACAAAAAACATATTAACAGTATTAACAGTGGTAGGATTAATAATAATTAATCCAATGCATGCTCGACAAAATAGTCTCAAGCCAACGCATTGCACCAACCACTGTGTGATTCAGTGCTCCCCTGACCCCAGCCCTCTGTGGGGGTTCTCCCCAGGCTCTGCATGGTGCCAGTACCCACCTTGTGAGGCGCTGAGGCCATTGGGCAGCACGGAGAGCAGGCCCTGCCTCTGGAGGTTGAGGAGATGCTGCTGCTGGACCTGGAGCAGCTGCTGCTGGATGGCCATCTGCTGGGCTGTCAGCTGGAGAGGGAGAGAGGGAGAGAGGGAGAGAGACAGAGAGACAGAGAGACAGAGAGACAGAGAGACAGAGAGACAGAGAGAGAGAGAGAGAGAGAGAGAGAGAGAAAGAAAGAAAGAAAGAAAGAAAGAAAGAGAAACACCTCCGTCAACGAACATGCAAATAAACACAGATACACAAGACAAAACAGCATTCCTCCCTCCCTCCCTCCCTCCCTCCCTCCCTCCCTCCCCCCCCCAGCCCCTGGTCCGCTGCCACGCCCGGGGCTGTTCAGCAGCAACCAACACAACACCGTCGAGTCAACACACCTGCCCTTCCTCTTTGAAGATCCTCATCTGAAATACGTGGACGCAGAAAATACAATAAATCCTGGCTGAGCAGTTAATACGCCCCATAGATACCGGCTCGATTGCCGCCCATGGCCCTATGCTAAATGTCAATCCCCCTCGCCTCAGTCCACTTTTCCTTTCTCTCATCACTGTCCTTTCCCATAAGGGCACGAAGAAGCGCATAAGATATATAAAAATACAGAGATAAAATTCTCCTACTCTTTTAACAATGTTTTTAGAACAACAGTGAATATTAGTTGATTTAAGTAAAACGCTAAAGTATTGTTTTTTTGGGTCAATCCTACCTCCTGGTTGACCATGCCGGCGTTCTTCTGCTGCATGAGCTGGATGTTGAGCTGCTCCTGCTGGTTCTTGAACACCTCCTGGATCTGTTGCTGTGAGAACAAGGAGAAGATCTGACACTCAGAATGCATCATGGGATTTTTTCTGTTGCCGATACGACACCATAATGAGAGGCCTCCAGAGAATTGTCGCGCTGCACAATCCTAAATCAAAGTAAAGATACCGTAACCTCGCCTTAGAAAAACTTTGTTTTGCCACTTCTCACATGAGGACTGTTGTGACAATCTCAAACACAACAACGTCTCCCAATGAGGATAAATCTTTTCACAACTAATTACTAAACAATGTCCAAAAATACATGACAACTCACATAATTACTAACATTAAAATGCTACAATTATTCCGAAATGGTCATTGCGACCAGAGTGATGTAATGGTCATTAAATCACTCTGCGTTGTACAAGCTCTATGGCACGTATATGCGTGCTTGACTGTGCATGTGCGCGTGTGCGCACGGCCCTACCTGGTGCAGCATGAGGGCTTTCTGTTGCTGCTGGAGCAGGGCCTGCAGCTGCTGGGGACTGAGCACCGACTGCTGGGCGGCGGTCTGCTGGAGCTGCTGCGGAGCCTCGGCGGGCGGGGTCATCATGGACACTGACACTGGGACCTGCAGCCCCACCACCACAAGAAGAAGAAGAAGGGGGTGGAGTCAAGGCACAGGCCACGCAGGGAGACCCTCTGGGCCCTCCAGTAAACAAGAGCTGGAATGATGAGACAATTATACTGATCACATAATGAATTGCACATCGTTTTGATACATAATATGTATGTAATTAATGATGTGTATTATAGAACTATAGAAATTATTAACAAAATACACTGTATGAAACAAAAGGGACTCAAAGAAACTCCAATTACAAACAACAGGAAACACAAACAATCCCATTCACCACATAGGGTATACGCCCTGCACATATGCAGTTGTGTGTGTGTGTGTGTGTGTGTGTGTGTGTGTACGTGTGTGTGTGTGTGTGTGTGTGTGTGTGTGTGTGTGTGTGTGTGTGTGTGTGTGTGTGTGTGTGTGTGTGTGTGTGTGTGTGTACATTGGACTTAAATCAGGATCTGTGTACTTGTTCATGGAGTACCAATAAGCCAGTGGGATTTATTAATTTAGTAGGGTCTGTTTGGTTCACTCAACAGTAACCACCAAACGAAGCACATCTGCAAACTAAATTTATTAAGACTTGAGTTGGCCTTTATCCACAAAAAACACTACCTGAATATTACCATAAATCTGTTATTTTTTAGTCCTATTCTGTAGATTGGTCATCTTAAGAAACAATCAAACATTTTGATGGAGCAAAAGCACTGAAAATAAGAGACACCAAGACTGAAAAAACACCAGGCAGTGCCTGGGGAGAAATAAGAACTCTAGTCCTAACAACAACAACAACAGCCTGCTCCACCACCACCACGTCAACAACAACAACAGCAGCCTCTGCTAGGCATCCAGCAATTACCACAGCCTCCCCCCCACCATCACCACACCACCAAGCACTCTCGGCTCGGGGATGTTTACAGTAAACATAAACAGAGTAATCAAAGTTGCATAGAGATATAAATAATGAATAAAGAAAAAGGCATACAGAGCATGTTTACGAAAAACAGAACTGGAGATGCATATTTTAATTAAAGCCTGAACCACAAACAAACATTTCCCTCTCCAAGGCCGGCTCTGTTTTGGATTGGGTAAACAAACTGCCAGAGAATTTCACAGAGCTCTTGGCTAACAATAACACACAATGGCTTCTGAGCGAGTCCTTTATTATGAGATTCAATGGAGCAGAGTTGGTCATCGCTTAGGCAAAGAGGACATACAGGCCCGTACGCAGACACACACAGCCAGTTGGCCCATTTATTATTATTATTTTGCTCGCTCTCCTCCTGTGGACACCATCAACACAACAACAGCCCTTGCCTAATCCCCGTTGCCATGGCAGCCAGCAAGTCCAAACATCTTCTGTTGTTGTTATTGTGGAAAGTCCTACTGGCGAGCAGCAGACTGTAAACACGGATCTGTTCCCGCAAGACAGGTCTTGTGAACTGTGAGATGAGTGACATTGAAATAAAGGCTGGTTGGAGCCTACTGAAGAGCACATATCTCTGTTTCCCACCATGGTTACAGGGCTGCACACACAAACTAACTTTGGAGAAAGGTGTGGAATACCCTCTTGTTTAACACATACCATAGAAGGTAAACTCCTGCATTTACTATGTATAGATCTAAGTCTGTATAATGATACAGTTCTCTACATACAGAGATTGTTCTCTTTATCTATATAAAGACATATCTAGATAGATAGATATAACACAAAGACACACACATGCGTAGAAAATACATTTGTCTTTTTTTTCCCTCCACTCACTCTTACATGTACACACACACACACACACAACACACACAACACACACACACAAACACACACACACACACACACACAACACATACAACACACAACACACAACGCACACACACACACACACAAACACACACACACACACACACACACACAGACATTCAAAACAGCTACCAGACACAATGGTTAGACAAGATTTGCCTGAAGCCAAAGGAAGGGTCAGACCAACCTGGGGAGTTCCATTGAGGAGTGCTGCCAGGTGCCGTGTGGTTTGGTCAGGCCGGGCAGGAAGCGCAAGTGCGAGGGGAGCCCGACTACTACACAGCCGCTTGATGTTGAGCACAGACAAAACTAGCAGAAGACCGCTAAGCCCTCCTCTAGCTCTAGCTCGCTCTCTCTCTCTCTCTCACTCACTCACCCTCCCTATCTCTCCCTTCCCCCCAGCAGGGAATACTCCTCCCCCCTTCCTTATAGCACGCAGTTTAACACCACCACCCCCCCCCCCCCCCCCTAAACCCCCCCAACCCCCCATACACACACAAACACGCACTCACACGCACACACACGCACACACACCTCCCCCATCACACAGGCAGAATAATGCTTCAAAAAGTGCTTGTGGCTTCCGAAAACAACAACAACAACAACAACAACAACAACCTCAACAACAACAACAGCATCAACAGCAACCACAACTGTGTGTGTGGGCAGAATATCCTAGATGCCATTATGTGCCACTTAAGGCACATCATTTTTTTCGTCAGGTGTCCTGCATGGCCAGCGCTCATCTTCTTTCTGGAATGTGTGCGTGTGCATGTGTGATCCAGGGGAACGCCAAGGTTTGAGTAAAGGACCCACTGGCTGGCCTCCCAAGCTGTGAGCATTGAATGTGACATCATGCGTTAACGCGTGACGCAGGCGCCCCGTTGACCTATCACCAGTTCTGACTTACACACCGGTGGAGCAGATGATGTATTATAGAAAATACAATGAAGCAATCATTTAAGGGTACAGCCCCTGATATGCAGCCATTAGAATATGACTCAGGCTGACTCAACGTTTTGAATGGAAAATAACCCAATTCTTGGCTAAGTTGGACTCCATGCAGAGGATAACGCACTGCCTAAAGATCATGTGCTCTGGACAGTCCAGCCTTTGTGACCAAACACACATTCTGATATATTTAGCATTTCAATAGCTGATCTAATTTCCTAGGAATTTATTAAAAAACAAATGAAATTAACTATCCAACATATTCAATCATTGCATTTGATTTGTTTTATTAGTCCAATCAATTTACTGCCAATATACCCTAGAATATAGCTATTAACTATGTAATTATTATTAATCACATGCAGCTGCATCTAAAAAAGACATGTCTTGCCTTGTCCACCAGTAAACATTCCACATCTATCAGCACCATTAACCAAAACAGATTGCCATGTCAACAAGCAAACCGGCCGTTAGAATTATTTTTAGGTTCAAGGTGAGTTAGTTTCTTTTGCCATTCTTCTCAACTTCTCAAATGCATTTGTATTTTCTGGAAAGGGGTCTAGGCTGGTTTCAAGGTCTTATGTTGACCACTGTATGAGGGCGTTTTATCAACAAACAAAAGATGAAGAAAATATCTTCTGCTTCTGAGTTGGCTCCAAAATTAATTCAATAAGAATATAATGTACTTTTGTGAAACTGATACATTTAATAAATAAAAAAATTGAGGAACAGGTTTATTTTTGTTCCTCTAATTAAGTGTGAATAAACGTTTGAGACTTCCAACTTTCTTTCCATGAATCCCACACAATTGTTCAGGCCGACATTCTATCATTCTAACAAACCGTTTTTTCAACACCCATCTCTGAATGAATGGCGAAGAGTGACCGAAACCCTGAGCTTATTGGCTGTGGGTAACAGGTAATGGTGTGTTCACTGACCCGTGGAGCCTCTGGAGGAAGAGTGTGGTTACAGCTCCGACTCAGCTGGTCCTCATAGTCTGCGGGGCTCCAGTGGGCTGCGTGAAGAGGAGGGCTGTTGTGGCGTATCTGATCTGACCCAGTCTCATGCATCTGGACTCCAATGGCCTGAGAGGAGACAAGAAAATAAAATCACTCAAAATCGGTGCATATACAAGTAGCTTTGAGGGGGGATACAAGAGAGTACTTATTGTCATTATTCTCACGAAAGATCAACGCCCAGTTGCCCGGCACCAAAAATTAAATGCTTACAACATGGGCTGTCTGGAATAGACTGTGTAGTCATCTACAAAGATCTGACTGGTCTTTTGGAAAGCAGCAGGAACTACAAGCTAACAAATGACTCTGCCCACCAAGGTAAACATTGCCTTCTCTACAAGTGAGAACAGAACAAGCTCGGACCAGGGCTGTTTGTTGAATAACTGATTGCTGCCATGGCTACTGTAAACACAGGGACCCTGGATCTGTGTTTATGTGCAAACATAACATCCTTCTGGAGTCATTTACCATTAACCAGGTGGCACGGCAGAAACCGCCCTAGCAGGTAGTACAATGCTAAAACTTGGCTCCTATTCTGGATTTGCAAATGCTGAACAGCTAAATAAAGAAGACTGTTACTGGGAGCAGGTGGCTGTCTAAATGAGAAAGACTGGTGTATGGTGGATTATTCTATCCTCAGTTAAATCAAATCAGAGAAAAATGTTAAACCTCAAACAAATACAAAGTTAGCGCACACATTATATAAGGATACTTAAGGAATAAAGAAGACTTGATTCACACCTTAATTTTCCGACTTCCAACTGAAATCAATGATAAGGCACTTTCAGAATACTGAGAGGATTGAGCTAGAAAGACAGGCTACATGTATTGCTGGGGTTACTGGCTGGGACAAGGACACCGTGGGGAACAAATCGTTTAAAGGGTTGTTATGATTTGCACAGGCCGCAACTAGGATTGTGGGATCAACATCGACAAATTCCTCATAAAACTGCAGGCTAGTCGAGTCACTTTATCCAAATGTTGCCTTCATGTGCTTACAAGAATACAATACAACGTGTAAAACACAAACATCTGACGTGTTTCAAAGTCAGGATTTGAGTGTGTACGGAAATGTTACCCCCAAAAACAAACAAGATGGGGTTTTTTCTCCACGTGACCGACCGCACGAAAGCAAGTCGTAAACAGGTTAATATGTAACTGTTGGTGGAGGTGAGTGACGAATGTGCAACATGTCATCCGTAGGAATGTCGTTAAGTTAAGAGTTTCCAACCGGCCTCCTCACTCAGCAGCACATGCACCCAAATATGTACACACGTCTAACGTAGAAAATGTATTCTCGAACACAGAGTTCAAACTCTAGAGGTTAAACAACATGAGACCTGGCCATGAAATCTCAGCGCTGAAGGGAGTAGTGCTGTAGCCATGATGTCATGTCATGATGCTTATGCAACTCGTACATCAATTCCATTCAGCATTTAACCACATTATTGGTTTAAAGTTATAATGAAAGCAAAATGTGTACACAAACCTCATTTGGCAATTTTACAGAATAATATATTATATGGTCCAAAGCTTATTAGTGTAAGACAACAGTGAGTCCCGCAGTTATAAAGGTTATCTTTGGAGTCGGTTTCAATCTTAACTTAAGCACTTATCAAGCTTTCAATGCACATGTGTTGGATCGACTATGGACTCTAAATCAATGATGGGGCCTCATTTATGTGGTGAAATTGAAATTATGATATTGATGATATGCTCCATAATTTGTTATGTGTAGGCTAGAAGAGTTAAATGCCAATGTAGGAGATACAGCTTTGTAAAATGTTTGCATATACAGTACCGTATGAAAATCACTGTATACGGCACGATCTATGCTATGTAAATGACAGCGTTAAATGCTTCAAAGAGCTGCTGCAGCCCTGCTGTATGCATTTGTTTTGATAAGAAGTTTAGAATGAGTTGATTGATAGAAACAACAATTAACCACATAACCACACATTTTGGGTGCGTAACAACTACATTGCATGAGAAAAATACATTTCAACCTGACCCACATACAACTTTTCAATTATTTAAGTGATTATAAATTACAACTGACACTGGAACTGGGGGAGGTCCACTCAATCACTGACCAATAATAAACTAACCAAAGCACACCACAAAACATGGGCCCCCATTACATTGCTGTTTCTTCCAGTGGATACCTGCACCGTGCGGTTGCTTGGATACAGAGCGCCGCGCGCTGCTATATTTGTCATGCAACGGTTGGCCGTCATTATCAATAGTCTGGATTTACGTTAGCGGGATATAATGTCCGTTTAAGATATTTACACAGCATACTAAACGGACGTCGTGTGGGCTACATGCCTTGTAATCAAATAAAACACAACACTTTTTGAACGCTAAATATTAAAGGATAATGACGGTAGAGACGGCCAGGAGATAAAGTACAACGGACTGAACGGCGTTCGCTTGTTAACTACACCGCACCTTTCAAGACTTAATAGTGAGTGGCTGTTATCGAGATCCATAACTCCGAAAGGCTACAACTTAAAGGGTCATTATCCAACGGTGACGTGTGGACACTGTACAGAGTGCGATATCACTCATTGTCGACGTATGATCAGTGAAAGATCTCGAGTTGGAGAGCTGAGCTATCTGACATTTCACTTGATGGTGGTGTCGAGGCGAGAGGAGCCCCCTGCCGAAGCCCGTATCTGGTAGAATAGTGATAACTACTTTACAACACTCATCTAGAACTACGTTACATGAACCGGGAAGGACTCTCCGGACGGACCTTAGCTCACGTTAACAGTAACGTTACAACAAAAGCTCCTCGCCTCGCCTCACGATCCCCTGCTGAACGTTGCCCTCAACGCCTCCGTCGAGGCGATCCGCGGACCCTCCGTGGAAGCCGCTTCTCACGTTTTGTCGCCATTATCATGAGCCATTGAATAAAATCGACGTTTGCTTACCGATAGAGCTGTAGAACAACCTTGTACTCGCGGTAGTGACGGAAGGGATACGATGTGAGACTGTTCCAAGATAGCCAGCTAGCCACAAGTTGCTAACCGGAGAAGGCGGGGTGTAGGCAAAAGTAAACAATGCTGACGTCAGAGTCGCAGATGGGATCGTTCCAGATTAGGTTTATTTGGTCTGAGCGCACTGGTTACCGCTTTATATAAAATATGCAATTAATGCTATATCGTTGTACAATTAAGTAAATGCAATTCAATTAAAACCACACATTTAACAGAGAAAACATTTTTGGATAATATTCCATCAGGTTGAACCCAGAAACTTAATTTCTAACAGTAATAACAAGGCACCATCTTGAAAGAAATTGTATTAGACACTTTTCTGTCAGTTTGAGGCATGCGTTTTTGGACACACACACACACACACACACACACACACACACACACACACACACACACACACACACACACACACACACACACACACACACACACACACACACACACACACACACACACACACACCTCTAACTATCTCTGTATATCCTGAAATTCTCGCATATATTTCTTAGCAGCTAAACATGATTTAGATTTAGGCTCATGTTTAGTTATTGCAAACACAGTATATTCTCTTCACTTGTTTAATAAAATCAAATGTACTAAGAAAGAATGTGCAATATTCAACCATGCTTTTACAAATACCATTTTCTACTGCAAGAGATAAAGCAACCTTTATGCTTCGATGTACAAAACACACAAAAAAAATCTTTTTATATTGCATTCACTAGTTGAAGCTCTCTTAAAATAAATTATTAGATTAGAAATGAGATATTTAACAAGATATAACTTTGTTATAACTTTCGCAGCAGGTCAGCAAACGTATTCAAAATATGCTTTTATACATCTTCAAAAATCTTAAAATACAACTACACCATGTTTACAGTTTTGAAAAAGTCAGCCATTGTCCAATAAAACCATTATCCTTTCTGCACAAGCAAAAGTTGAAGGACAACCCAGTTTCTTTGAGAAATCTCTACATAGCTAGAATCTATAAAAAAACAGATTACGAATAACACTGCATTAGACTTTTACCTGACCAGTACAACTCCACTGGTTTGAGAATTGAATCAGAATTGTAACCATACACAAGATACAACAAAGGTTTCTCAAGTCTGTTCAAAAAGTGTGAGCAAAACGCTGCTAATGTCTTGAGCGTCCCCCTTCGAAGGCATGGTGCTCCTGATGGGCTGCAATTGTGGACACAAAGGTCAACATTTAATTTCAAACAATAACAAAGTATTTAGGAGGCCTTACTATATAGAACCTAAATATATTGTATGTCAATGTGAAAGAGGAAAATACTCACGTTTGTAAAATACTGCTTTGAAAGCTATCTGTGGAAGGAGCTCATGGATCCGTCCTAAGATGTTAGCTTCAGTAGCCCGAGAGGCGTTTCCATTCCACACCTGAATTACGTCCTCTCTGTCTCTCATGCTGACGCTCACTCCAACCACTTCATCTCCTGCAAGGACAGATGACACATTTCAGGTATAGCACCTGACATCAGTTCATTGTTCATACCAAGGTTCCTTCAAAGCCACTATTTCACACTCTCTGATGCGTGATAGCTTTCTTATAAAACCACAATTTCACATTACCTGATGCACAGTGATCACTGAATTGCTCTCCGATGGTAGCCAACAACAACTCCTTCCACACAGCAGACTGCAAAACAGTGGACAAAACGGTCATGACTAGAAAACGACGTAACTCGGTACAAAGCTAGCGATATAACGCCACGCCACTAGACTCACTGTGAATTCTTTTGGCACTTTCATTTTCCAGACCCCGCCCTTGGCATTGCTTTCTTCCTCCCTGCACAAAAAAGCACAATGCATATAAACAGAACAGAATTCATTCAAAATATCTTATTATTTTAAAATGTATCCATTGACTGCTGTTGTCATCAGACGGGGTCATTCGGGCCATGGTGTCTTCAATTAAATGTCCGGAGCTCCTAGCCACCGCTGATATTATACCATATGTTCCACTGTGAGTTGTAAGTCTTTGACACGCATTATGGTAGACTGCTTAACGTAAACTCTGGTGGGCACAACTTTCAATCTATTTCTATGTATTGCCTATACGCTATCAACGAACATGTCTTGCATTTCAGGGTCGGTTGAATATTTAAGTACAGGTATTAACATTATAATCGCAAAGGCTATACCCAAAGCTTTACAAGGATTGATTACCCACTCGTAATACGTCCCATGTGTAACAGATTGTTTTGTAATGGCCAAACCACCATTAAGAATTAATGATATGCACAACTGCCTGGTCTTGTAATGGACAAGTGCACTGGCTACACAAATCCCACTGGCTATATGGTGTTGTATCGTCACTCAGGGCATGGCTTAGTGACACATGGTATCCTATGTCTTGAATGTGATAATAAGGCTACAGTAGGGCTGCTTGATTATGGGAAAAATCATAATCACGATTATTTTGGTCAATATTGATATCACGATTATTCAAACGATTATTTTTGAGTTTGAAAACATGCATTTATTGATACAATCAATTATGACATAGAAACACGTATATTATAAGTATCCAAAATAAAACCTTTTTCGTGTGTAAGTGTACTGTCTGCCACAACATTCTGAATCTAACATTTGATTTTTATAAAACATTTCATGAATACAATATATTAAGACAATCAAATATCACAGAAACACGTATAAGTATCCAAAATTAACTTAACCTATTTAATGTCTAGAGAACAACGGTCCCAGCATTTCTCCATAGCAAAGTTAAAAGTCACAAAGCCATAACAAACACATGGCTAATAAAAATCATATTGTTGTTAAACAGAAATACATATACAAGATGTACTTGGCAGTTCTGCCTTAAAGAACTCTTAGTTAAAGTCTGCTATAGGAGCTTGTTATCGTTCATCAAACTGTAACGTTACTGAAACTTTAGATTCCACGCGGTAGGTCTACTCCAACATGTGTCAACAGTCGATGCTGCTGATTGGCGGTTCACTGGCATGTCCCGCCTCCTGCCAACGGCATACTTCCTGATGCAGCACGCCTGTTAGATTGTACTCCCTCTCGCCGCGTTGAATGCTTTCGCATGCGCGTCTCTTTCATAAACTTTCATAAACTCTCTAGGCCTACTTTAAAATGGAAAATGTCAAATTAATCGTTTCAACTCGATTATACGAGTTTGGAGATCGTTTGACCCCAAAATTGATATCGCGATCGAAATTCGATTAATTGCACAGCCCTAGGCTACAGTATGGCTCACCAGAGTGGTCTGCATTCCCCTCTCATCAGATGATAGGTGCACCTCAGGGGCAGGCTGGAAACCCCTGGTATGTTGTTATACACTCTCCAGAAGTTCTATGTGACAACACACAAGGGCACACAATACAAACTTGTATTGATCAATGTTCATATTTCATAGGTACACATTATTCTTGTTATGCACTAATATGCACAAAAAGGCTATTACCGATATGATACCTAGATGTGATAGCAAGAATATTGGTGTTGCTCACTAATGATGGACACATGAATTGACCTGTCCAGGGCTTGAAAGAGGAACTTTAATGTTTTTATTTATTTTAAAATCATATACATATCAATAATAAACAGGCACAAATTGTACTTACCTGGACAGTCTCTACTGTGTAGATTTTTTTCAGGTTTGATTCACATTCAGCTGCAGTGGTTCCAGGGAGAGATCTGACAATTCAGTGAAAGTCGACTGTATCATATAACAACATAGAAGAGCACACAGACACACAGCCTCGCTACCCTAATAAGGAAACCATCAAATGTTTTGTCTCATTGTTAACCAAAAAAAACACATTGATGATTCATATTGGGAACCATGACTTCCTGCTATTTTCCAGTTTCTCTTTTGACACTTTCGTTCGGACTGTTGTGTTAAACTTTAGCCCACATTTGGTTAAAGTTTGGTTTGTTATGCAACGTAAAGAATTGTTATTTACTCATCTAAGATATGCTTTGTAAATGTAAACTATGTCATACACCATCAGTTATTTTATCATATGCATTTCTTTGGTTTATTTTTATAAGGCAAGCGCTATAAATAAATGTGAAATACTTTTGGTTGACATTTCTGTTGGTAAATAATATGTCCATATACTTATGATGTGATATGTGTAATAGCTGTTATACATTTTATGATTATGGTATATAATATGGTATTATAGGTATGTAATGCACACACTACTTATAGCACTACTAGCTATAATAGAAATAAGAAAGAAAATGTCATCCCCATTGCTTTTTTCCTTTGATGTATTGTTTGTTCAACTCTCATGAGTTATGGGGGCAGGTTAGGATTAGAGTCAATGCTCTGTAAATGAACACCATTGACCCCGTTCTAGCGCCACCCTCCAGTGTACAAAAGCGCGCGCGCAAACACACACACACACACACACACACACACACACACACACACACACACACACACACACACACACACACACACACACACACACACACGCACGCACGCACGCACGCACGCACGCACGCACGCACGCACGCACGCACGCACGCACGCACGCACGCACGCACGCACGCACGCACGCGCGCACACACACACACACACACACACACACACACACACACACACACACACACACACACACACACACACACACACACACACACACACACACACACACACACACACACACACACACACACACACACACACACACACACACAATTAACTACATCAGGTTATTATTAGAGATATATTTGACCAACACTCTATTTGTATTTTCATGTATATTTAAAAATCCCTCAAGTTGGCAATCCCATTATAGCATCTTATATGAATTGATATTCATTCAGTTGTAAAGTAACTTAAATCTCAGGAAAGTTAAAGAAAGCAGCTCGACATCTTTGGCATTGATTTGGGCGATTCTGTCTTCGTCTTTGTTGAACACAAAAGCCTCCATATATTCTTCACTCTGCGAGATAGGATGTTGCTTCAATCCCAAACCCCGAACGTACCTGTCCAGCCAGAAAGTCCAAGGTGAATGCAGAGGCAGTGTGTGGTCGTTGCTATTCGCAGTGTTTTCCAAATCTTTTCCGTCGATTTCAATGTTGTGATCTTTAGAAGTGAGCAGGTTTGGACCTGATGAGCTCAGTTGCAATGTTGTTGAAGCAAATGGCACTGCCATTTTTTACTAAACCAAACCGGTATAATGAAGGGTGTAAGAGCGAGGCAATCTTGTTGTTATTGTTTTCCCTTCGCTTAACTGTTGACTGTGAGGTCGGTGGCTAATTGATACAGCTGCTGACTCATTGGCTTCACCGGTCTCCGCCGTCACAACACATGACGCCCACCGTCTGCGGTGCAGCGCCGCAGAGCACACGCTCTATGCATGGGTGCTGTGTTCCAACATCACAGCCAACTAAATGTATGTTATTTCGATCAAAATTATTTTATATATATATTTTTTCAAATACAATATGTGCATAAGGAGTGCCAAATATGAGTATGTTTGTGTTTTAAAATGACTTGCGCGACACCACAAGCTGTGTGTTTTGGTCAGCTGGAACGGCTTCCGTGACGCGCATGCGCTGTCGCAGCAGCAGTCGACAACTACCAGTTTAGTTGTGGTTGCTACTACCGCTAGCATAGTTGTCGCTTTCTGGATACAACTATGGAGATTGATGCGATACTGGAAGCTTTCAGAGGTCAATTTATAGTGATTTGAATGAATACACCACCATACAAATAATTGCATGATTTATTACGATTTCCTCAGGCAAATGTGTGTTGTTGTGGCCCGGGAGATAAACGCAGTTCTCAAGCGTCTAGTGGCGAGAGGACGTATAGAAAAGTACAGCGTGTGTATAACAAGTGATTCAGGTCTGGAGCTCTTGGCTGGGTATAGGTTGAATGACTTTATGCAGCACTATTTTAGTGACATATAACAGTGTTTATTTGGCAAATTAATATTTCACTGTTTCATGTGTTTGTGTTTAAATTTAATTGGAATTTGCAGACTTTGAGAAGAAAGAGACGAAAGAGTCCTGTCCAATTTTAGAGCAACTCCTTATTGATGTCGCGAAGACTGGGGAAACGTTGTAAGTGACACTGCCTGGCATACGTATTTGTAATTGTATGCATTCTTTGCATTTATAATATGAGGGGGAAAAGCACACGAATTATTATTATAATATTTTTTGTTGTTATGCGTGCAAAACATAAATACTAATGTTTGCATCCTATTTCTTTTATTTTCCAGCATTCCCTGGTCAAAGTTCAAAACATATTTTCTTTTCAAGATGGAAAACGTTATGGATGACTTCCATGCCTCTTCCCCTGAACAAAGAGGGTCTCCTAATCCAAATGTAGTCTATGTCCCCTTTGATGCGATGAAGGAGAGGATTGTGAAAATAGTCGATGGCTACAGTGGGTGAGTGAAGCGTTGTTTGTTTAACCATGAGATCGAACCATGTCTCAACCATTTCAAAGCAGAAGATTACGCAAGCGATCTCATTTAGGCTCTACAAATAAACTCAACATGACTTGTTAGGGCACACTTAAACCCTAGATTTCCCGGTCCGTCTAGCACACATCACATGGTATCCGTGGTTACGGGTCAAATCTGCGGTTGGAAAGCATTGTTGTCATTGTTAACGGGCTATTTAGCCATTAAGGCCGAGAAGTGGTTGAGAACGGCTGCTCGTTCAGCTGCAGCGATTTAACAGTTGGCTTGGTTCTAGGCAGGGCTTTAGCGTGTCCCATATAGACCTTAGCCTAGCACAATGTAGGCTGAGATTGAGACGTGTGACAATCTATCCAATTCACAAGCTGATCCTTGATAGAAAAAAGGATATTTGTATCTACCGTTTATGTGTAGATGTCTTTTTTTGTCAGTGTTCCCTTCACCATTCAGCGTCTGTGTGAGCTGGTCACGGACCCCACTAGAAACTACTCGGGAACAGAAAAGTTCCTCAGGGGTGTGGAGAAGGTGAGGGGTTAGTTTGAATCACTCAGCACTTAATTATAAAACATGCACATGGTCTTAAACAATGCACCTTATGGACAAGTGGTGTTTATTAAGTTAATAAAAATAAGGAAAATAGGTTTTGGAGTACCCTTTCATACTTGTATTTCTGTGTGTATATTTCAGAATGTGATGGTGGTGAGCTGTGTCCGCCCTCCATCGGAGTAAGTAAATAAACGACAAAGCTGCTTAGCTATTGATCCTCTAGGGATTTTTCTAGAGCCGCTTCAAATGCACATGCAGCCCCCTCAAAAATCAATAACTAATTGGTCACATTTGGGACGAGGCCTAGAAAGGATGAATGAAACTGCCAGTAACCAAAGTTTTCTTGTTTTCAAGGAAAAACGGGGAATCTACTGTAAGCCGAATGAATGGAGGGCCGTTCCCTGACAGCTCCTCTGTGCATTCAGACAGGTGTGAGTTCAGTCCTTGTCAATGGTGGAAGCCACTTCAGGAATCGGTGCGTTCCAGCGTTCAAAGATACAAGCCGGGAACCGTGTTATGCTTTCTCATCTTGGTCATTATTTTCCAATATTTATTGAGTATTTGCAGTTTTGATTTCACCCCTCATGGTAGAAGATTTATTTTTTTGTTTTGTATTTTGTTGTTGTGGTTGCAGCATTTTGAATGGCCCAGTAGTCCCACCAAAGCCATTGACCATTTCATTTTCTACAAATGGCCCTCCCAGCGCTGTGGACAGCAGGGAGAGACAGCCACCACCAGAGGACGGGACAGAGCGCCACATCAGGTAATCCAATGGGGCTGGCAATTACACAAATTAGATCTCAAATGTTTGAATGTATTAAAGAAAATGTCCAAAAAATTTTACGATTTTGTAAGTATATATAATATAATCTTTATTTTTATTTTTAAATAAATGTACAGGTATAAATATCTTTGTATATTGGTTACTATATATAATATTTTTTTGTTTTTAAATAAATGTACATGTATATATATCTTTATGTATATATTTTTTATAAATATACAAAAAAATGATGGGGTAGCTGTTTGGCAGACCATAATAGTTCTCTACTCCGACTGTCTGACCGGTCTCTATCTGTTGTACTGTGTACCCAGGCACACACAAGACCATCAACTATAGACAAAATATGTAAATATATTTATATATCTTGTTCAGCAAGAAGGTACCGTCGGGTTGCTACAGTACACCCCCGGTGTCTGCGGTTACTTTCCGTTGAAACACATCCAACTCATGAGAGAGAATCACAGGGCAGGGTCAGGCATACCGAACACTTAACAACACCGCAGTAATCCCAGCGTGGGACGCTACGGAGGGAACAAATGTGTTGTGTACGGCCAGTGACGGGGTGTTCCTGTGCAGTGGCTCCATGTCCCAAGAGGGGGAGGGGAGTCCTCGAGCCCGACGGGAGAAGAGCCAGCGCTGGGGGACGGAGGACCGCCCCTACAGACCCCTTCAGGAGGTCAAGAGGCTCAAGGTCGAGCACCGCGAAGAGGAGGACACGGCGGGTGACGAGGGCGAGCGGAGGGCGTCGACCTCTCCGACGGGGTCAGGGGTCGTCACGGAGACGCAGGAGTCCCCCCGGGGCACTGGCAAAACGGGCAAGAACGCTGCGCCTTCAGGAGCAGTCGCCTCTGGATGTTCGGGTAGGCAGGAAGTTATGATACAGGGTATGGTGTTATTGAATTATCTAATTTATATAAATTAAACCTTAATTTGAAGCACATGAAATTGCTACTGTGGTAACATTTGACGATGAGGGTACATTTATTAACCATCAATTAACATTACCTGTAATGCAGTTATAAGCATTAACTAACAGTTAATTAAAAAATAACTATCTATAAAAAACTAACTTTATCTACAGTGTACATGTTAACCAATGGCGTTCATGTTAAATAAGGTATTAATCTAGAAATTGTTTAATGTGGTTAGGGTTGACCATAACCCAGGTATTGCTAATGCTATATAATAATGCTTATAACTGCATTCATTCATTTTAATTAATGGTTAATTGATGTACCCTTATTGATACCTTTTTTTTAGTATGAAGAATGTCTCTTAATTGATCTCCTTCATGATGTTATCATCTAGTAACCATGTGTTCTCCACTCCGCTCCTCAGAGCCGGGCAGTCCTACATCTCCACCTTCTAATAGGCCAGAGGAGTCTTCAAACAGCGAGACAGACCTGGACCCTGACCTTACTCTGCAAACTGACATGACCACAGACCCATCAGAGCGGCTTGACCCCTCAGGGACGGGTCAAAGCCCAGAAGGTCAGAACAATGGGGATGGCAGCGCTGATGGGGCTAGCCTAAACGATAACAAACTGCCACTCTCATCTGCCTGTAGTACAGCTGACCTGCCTACAGAGGGTGCTGCAGAGTCCAAATGATCTTGTGAACTATCAGGCTCAGCTTAGTTTACACTGTATGATACACATCAAAGATGTGGGTTCTCTACTAGTACATGTGCTAGAAATAGGGCTGCACTATTCACGGAGAGTATGGATCTAAATTGTTTGTAAAACTCAGGTCTGAAATAAGCAGGTGTCTAAATAAATGTGGTGTTGGAAATTCAGTAATGGAATCGACTGTTGCATGCATAAACTGAAGTACATTTAAATATATTTAAAAATATTTTTTATTGTCTGTAGTTTTTGTGTATCACAAACAACCTCAACTGTGCTTACAGCCACCATTTCTTACTCCAATTGATTTAGTCAACAGCTTGGTTGGTTTGCCATAGAATTCCTTTTGTACCACAATAAGCACGCATTTTTTGATCCTAGAATGATATATTAATGATATATTAATAGGCATTTATACCTTATCTTCTTTTTGCAGTATGAAATACAATTGAGCACTAAAATATAATGTAGAAAAATATAGTGTGCAGTTAACTTTTATGAAGTAATGATCAGTTTGATTATTACAAACTTTGATTGTGAGGTCTGTCTTTAGTGATAAACATAGCATCTGGAATTTTTATATTTTTTACAAACCATTCCACTGCCTTTGTAAAATATAATAAGGTGGATCTTGAATGGTTGAGTTGTCATGGCTTTCAAGAAAGACAATAAATGATCATGTGTTGAAGTGTGGTAAATAATTTATTCAAAGTAATGCATTTTTCTTATTTTTTTTCCCTCCTTTTAGTAAAGATGTTTTTATCTGAGTTACACATAACTGTAGAAGCTTGGGACAACTAAGCCTTTGAAGTATTTGTTGCAGACCAATGAGCATTCTGAAATTTAGAGGACCCTTCATGTCTACCTACTGTAGAAGCATGCAGGCATATATGAAACTCTTGATTCATTGGAAACGCAAAAACACATATTTCTGTCAAACTCTTGGTTGATAAGAGGAGGTATGAATCATTTTAATCTTAGTGGAATTATTCAGTGAGTCTTCAGACTGCTGGGACACTTGGAGGCTAAGATTAGCGGTTGTTGTCTGTGTCCCTACGAGGCCTGTGTCAGAAGCTTTACAAGCTGTGAGGAGGCTGAGCGTTTAACCTGCAAATTCAATTACCCAAAGGCCAGTGTCTAAAGATATCCAAAATGAGACTAGACTGAACAAGCTAGTTTTTGTTCATGACCACGGCGTGACCACCTATGATTACCAGCACTGGTCAATATTGATGTTTTGTTATTAATTTAATTATAATGGTTATGTCTGTGATCATGACGTTAAAAACAATTCAACTTCTCATTTGTTAAAGACAAATATAAGTGTGCAAGACATCCTGCAATACAAGAATTGAAAGTCAAAGAAAGTGGATACCGACCATAGATTGGTCATATCTTTCTGGATGAACAAAGTGTAAGACTTCAGTCAGAATTAACAACAAAAAGAAAAAGCAGTGGGAGAAAAAATTCCCTAATGGAACAGAGACAAGGTGTGGAGGGTGACCCAGACAAGACGATTTGTGTGGCGGAGATCCAGAGTGGTCCAAGAAGTTATTGTTTGAATGCCTCTTCCACATGAGCTCAAGAGCCTTTTTGATGTGACGAACAACAAGGAGGCTGCTGATGACTCTGACAACGTGTTATGAGCTTTTGACAAATGGAGTAAGCATATCTGTTTTTAAGGAACACAATTTGTATAAACTGGAAAATCCACCTGTTTCCTCGTTTCTCAGTACATCACCTACTTCATAAGACCATGCTCCACATCTGTGTCATCAGTCAAACTGGCACAAAAGCTTTTTATTCAGATCACAGTGTCATGAAACCTTCATCCTTAAATCGTTTCCCTTTCTTTTTTGCATAATAAGGACAACAACATTGACTTCCTGGAATATGTGGCATCATTGAACCGGGTGTTGAGGGGCAAGTTGGACCCCACGCTCGATGGACGTATATTTGAACTTCTTTAAATGATGTAGGTAATGTTTTGAACAGAAGTGCAATTTATGGACTACTACTACTATCTGTCTATAAAATGGCAAGCTATACGACGCTCTGCAATCTCAAGAGAGAAATTAACATCACATGAAACATGCTGCCTGACTGTCTACATAGGGGCTGAAGAAGGCCTGCCATGGGGAACTGGATTAACAGTGTAACCCTGGACCATGACCAGGTGGTGGACTGGACCTCTGAGCTGGTGGATGAGAATGAAGACGGTGAGAATGAAAGATTAGGATCATTATAGCATTTGGGCTGCAGTGGCTTTGTGCAATCATTTCTTCATGAATATTGCATGTGTGTGTGTGTGTGTGTGTGTGTGTGTGTGTGTGTATGGACACTCTCAATTGCAATTGTACACAAAGCCTGCTCCTTTATACGTTTAGCTGTTGTATGACACAGTAAAAAAAGCTTGCTTCCTGCCATATGGTCAATGTGTCTCTCACCCCATATCGGGGAGCTCTCTCTGGATGCGTTCATGGACCGAGCTGGGAGGGATAAGTGGGTCATGAAGAGGCTACGGATGGACCTGAATCTCAAAGACTGGATGAAAGGACCAGAATGCAGCGCTGACTTCTCAGTCTGGGATACGATTGATCCTAAATTACCCGTACACAGCTTCTAAACATAAAGTACCTTTATACCTGAACATAATAGAACCACATGTATCATCTTTCATCATGTGAATGTAGCATGACATAAGGACAAGCCTATACATTTTTTTGATGCAATATTTGATTGAATTTGTGTTGGATTATATATGGATCGCTTGCAGTAGGTATAGCACTCTCTTTTGTGTCTTTAAGTTTAAATCAATTAAATGCTTAAACAATTGTATGCATATATTGTATGACAAATAAGCTTTCTATGAATTCTATAAGAGTGATATTTTTTGTTCATTTTGTATTATAAATGAACACAAATGTATAGTCTCTGGTTTTATGACGTTCCTTCAGAAGGTATTTCTGAGATATCATATCCCATCCTTAACAGAGTGATGGCAGTATTTCATCCAAACAAGATTGGGAGACTTTCAAATTCATGTCGAAGAAAAATGTCAATAAGGAAGTCATATCAGAACCAAACTGTGTGCATGCTCTGAGGAGGAACGTTATTCTTAAAGTTGTTTCAGTCCATTGAAACGCGAACAGATTATTATCTGAATGTGCGACGAGACCAACCAAAGACCAACACTGATTGTAAGTCACTGCAAACCCGAACGGAGTACATGGCCAGGTTTAACATTGAATGAATCGCTTTAAGGTTTAACTTTACAAGAGCCACTCCTTCCTCCTCATCCTACACCCTTTAGCCTGGCCTGACAACATCCTTGATGCCAAACTGAATGTCATCCGAAGTTGAAAATCCGAGCTCTGACCTACCGCCGGAGGTATAGCAGAAATTAACTTTAACGTGTACACATACGATCGCTGTTGGTGTGGTGTTAGCTTATGGCGTAAATATACCCTCTATTATTATTTATTTACAGTCAGCAGAAGAGCGATGCACCGTGAGCCACGTGAGCGGGGATCTGTTCTCCTGTCCCGAGGACGAGGCGCTGGCCCACTGCATCAGTGAGGACTGCCGCATGGGGGCAGGCATCGCCGTCCTATTCAAGAAGAAGTTCAACGGGGTGGAGGAACTGAAGGCACAGAGTGAGTCACGTCTGTTAGTATAAAACATTCATCACCTGATGGGTTGGGTTCCACCCAACAAGAACATTTTTGTTTTTGGACTTGCAGAGTGCTAGTCCCCATTGGCTACTATCTTGCAAATTTTATGTTTTTCTGGACTGAGACATCATGTTGTTGGTTTTTTACCTCTGCAGAAAAAATCCCAGGGCAATGTGCTGTACTGGAAAGAGGCAGACGATATGTATACTATTTGGTAAATGTTAAATGTTCAATTACTGTTTCAATGATGTGAAGCCCCCTTAAAATGTGCTGTAGGTAAGCTTTAAGAAATGCTATTGAGTGTAATTTGTTAGAAATGGCCGAGCCGTCTATCAACTATTAGTGAGATGCAATGCGAGAATATCAACTATTTCAGCACCTGCCATTGTATGTGGCAGGTGATTTTAGACTGCTCCTGGGTCATTCCTGGACAATCACGGAATCTCTACTCTGATTGGTTTGTATATTTAATTTTCTCTGTCAATATCAGGTGTGTGAGATGACTGCTCCATGGAGCTTTTTTGGTTGTTAAGTTTCCAAATCTCGCTCTTGTGCTCTCTCTCTTTAAAACTCTCAAACCATACCTACAGCACCTTTTAATAAGTATTAATGATAATATAATTATAACGAGTATTAGGTTACAATAATACATTTAATTTCTGTTCTATTTCAGATCACAAAGAGCAAGGCCAGCCAAAAGCCAACGTATGACAGCCTTAGACGCAGTCTGGTGGACATGAAGACCCAGTGTACCTTGAACGGAGTCACCAGGATATCAATGCCACGGTTCGCATAGTGATGAATCCCACAAACACAAACATTTATCAGGTGTTTGTCTGCATATAGGCCTGTATCTGTATCTGTCTACAGCACCTATCTGTATCTGTCTATATTTCAGTAAACGTCGAAAATGATGAATGGCTGTATTATTGAGATTTATTCAAAGGTACTTGTATCTCTTTCATCTAATAGGATTGGCTGTGGCCTCGATCGACTGAAATGGGAAAAGGTGTCTGAGATACTGGAACAGGTTTTCAAACACACTGATATCTCCATCACAGTCTACAGCCTTCCTCATAATACCACAACAGTGAAACAACATCTGTAGGCTGAACAATGAAAGCTGTATTCCAAACATGGGGCGGATTGATGGTTGTTTTTGCTTGAACCTGCATTTTAGTGTTTCTTTTCCCGTCCTGAGCAAACTTATGCTATGAAATAAAGACAACATTATTGTTTTGGATATGATGATGACTTTGTGGAACGATGACTCTTTACCCCTTTCTAATGTGCAAGCATTTAAAAAACTCTATAATATAATACATTTCTTTGTATAAATCTAGTTTCCTTTATTCTTCCGAATCTGAGTAATTCTCAGTTTCCTAACATAATTTGCATTGACTTCATGACATCATCATATAAACCGAAAGTATGATATCCTTCCCCTTCATGTTTGTCTATCCGAGGCACCATGTTGGACTAGCCGGGCGGTGTGTTTACATTGGCTTCTCCCGGCACCACCTAACTTTCTGCATAGCCGGTGTCGCGGGTGCAGATGGTACTGCTATTGTGTTAGGGATTATTGATCTCATGGTGCATTGTGCTTCAGTGAAGGGCTGAGGCACTATGGAGGCGGTGGAGGCAGCAGATGTAAGGGAGGAAATGAGTGGTGAATCTGACACCACACAGTCAAACCCACACATCCACTCTCCGGTCGAGGATCTCCACCAGGCAGAAGCAGCAGCAGCTATATGCACCGTGAGTGGACCGTGGAGAGAGAACCCTACAGGGATGATACACGGCATTGTATTCCTTCTATACTTGGAAGTACGTTGTCATAAAGATGCCTGTTTTCAATGTACACCCAGACTAGTCCAATTGGATTATGATGTTCAATTTCGCAAGCAGGCTCCCCCCTGTGCGCCCGCGTCTCTGTTTAATTATCATAAACAATGGCGGGGCTGAAAGAGAGCGATGGCGGGAGTGTGTGCAGCCTGGGCCCCGCCCCGTCCCTATGCCGTCCCCCCGGGGCTCCTTCAATAATTCATGAGGAGGAGACATTAGGGGCTGTGTGCACTGCGGCGGGCTCCCTCCACTCTGTCCCTCTGTGCATCCCCGGCTGGCTGGGAGACTGTACTCAGGCATCACTGCATCCAAACCCCCTCCGTCCCCTCCCCTCTCCTCCTCCTCCTGCTCCCTTTCTCCCATCCCCCCCTGTCCTATTCCATGCCTGGCAATTAGACTGCACACTGCAGCACTGCCACCGAGCCGCTTAGATGCATGGCTCTATGGTTCTCTCCTCATACAGCCGTGTCCCGTTGGCCACTGCAGGCAGCTGGGAGCAGGGCTGGCCCGGTTCTCCTCAATACTCGCTTTCTTCTTCTTCTTCTTCTTCTCTCTCGCTATTTTTTTTGCCGTCGTCTCCATGCAGAATGTTGCTCGTGCTGCTGGAGTTCATTGATTATTTCTTCTGAGGCTCTGCCTCTGTCCCATTATCTCTCTCTCTGGCGCTCTCTCTCTCTTGCTATCTCTCTCTCTCTCTCTCTCATTCTGTCCTACATGCTCCTCCTCTCTCCTCTCCTCTCTCCATCCCCCATTCCCTTTTTTTTTTTGCATGTGCGCTGCGTATGAATCTGCAGAGCTCAGCATTCTCCTCCACGGGCACTTAGGGGGGAAAATAAAAAATCAAGGCAGAAAGGAGGTGGGCGGGAGGGGTCCTGGTGCACCATATAACCGCCGCCTTCCAATTAGAGCAGAGAGCTTATGTTATTGAAGAGCAGCCTGGCCAATGAGGAGGCAGCGCACCAGGAGACAGCAGGGAGAGAAGCAGCAGAGCGAGTGGGCAAGAGGAGGGAAAAAAAAGCTGCAGCAGCGTGCGAGTGTGTGTAGTTTTTTTTCATCCCTCCCCCTGAACAGATCTTTATCAATTTAGGTACTACTGCACTTGGGGTTGCGTTGAGCGCGTGTCGGCACAAGTATCAGGTCAACGGCAAGGCAGGATCAAGGTGTGTCCAGTCAGTGGGCTGTGGGGAAGAGTCCTGACTTGAATTCATTCTAAAGCTGGGAGTAGCAAGATAAAGTGAAAGACAGATTGATTGATTTTTCTCTTTATCTCAAAGTGTCTGGGAGCCTTTTGAAGACGCGTGGGTCGGAGGAGCCCGACAGAGTCCTGTGGACAACTTTCTAGAAAGGTAAGGCATTTAATCCTCTGCATTTGTTACAGAAACGCTTGATTTAGCTTCTTATTACTCTTTTTTAGAGTGGGTCGAATTCAGCCCGTCAATGTTGAAACACCTCCATCCCTCCCCCACTTATCTTTGGGTTTAACGCTTTATCCCTCATATTTGTCTTCTTTTTTTGCCTGCTTATTTCCCCTCCCGGCGTTTATTGAGACTTGACAGGAAGACGGAGGGGAGAGAGGGGGAGAGCGTGAGGGAGAGAGAGGAGGCAGGACGGGGGGGGGGGAGGGAGGTGGAGGAGGAGGTAGTGGCGTCGGGGAAGTGGGGGGTGGGGAAGGTTAGTGCGGGACTCCCGGCTTCTAGGCAAGTTACTCTGCACACGGTTCTCCAGTGCTGCAGTATCCCATGACATCCCAGAGCGGAGCTGCCTCAGCGCAGAGCTCGCGCCCGGCACACTGGGGTGGGGGGGGGGGTGGGGATGGGGAGAGGGGTTCAACCAACTACACTGATTCATGGGAATGACATAACGGCGTCTCCTCCGCCTATTCAATCAGACACACTCATATTATATTATTTTGATCATTAATATCACTATTAGCAGTTGCCGCAGGTCTACATCGTTCGTGAAACCCTCAAAGCATTGGTCTTTTTGATGCATTCTATAAATAGTTTGGAGACTGACTCAGAGGCTGCAGCCCGGTTTTCCTTCCGGCCCGGTGCTTCCCCCTCTCTGTATCCGTTTGGACACGTTCGGGCGCTCGCTTAGATAACAGAAGTGGCCGAGCGAAAGGTCCACTGAGACCGATGTCTTTTGCCTGTGTTTTTCCTGCAGCAACCGTGTTATTAAGTGGGCTGACATGTATGACCACATGACACATACACAGTGTTGATTGACTCCTCCTCGATCATGTACCCCCACTCACCCCCATACATTTATGTAAGAGGTTAGAAAACTACAAAGGAAAAGTAGTACATTAGTCCTCACCGGGATACGAGGCAGATCGCTTCACATGTATGGTTTTTGAAGCATGTTCGCCTTTTCTGTTGATGAGTATCCAACTCTTTTTTGTTTTAGTTTGATTGCTGATCTTCACAATGTCTTTTCATTCCGAGTCTGACCTTCATAATGAGCTAATCTGTGACTGGCCAGCAGTGGGCGCTGTGTCTGTGCTCTCTGCCAGAGCTCTTTCGGCACATAACGGAGCGCTGCTGCTGGAGAACATGAATTGGGGGTGTACCTCTGTGTCTATCTATCTATAATCTTAGGATTTTTCTACTTCTGGTGGACCGGTAAAGCAGCCGGTAAAGCAACTAAGCATTTTTGTGGAGCCAGCCACGTTTATATAATTCAGCACCATGGACAGATCCCGCTGCATTCCCACCCACAACCTTCAATCTGATCCTATCCCGATTATACTGACTGTTTGTACGTTTCTGAATGAATCTCCCCCTTGTACGTTAGTGTTACAGCTAGTCACACGCATCCACTCATTCATTGAATCTGTTAGGAGACCGGCAGAAATCACTTTGGATGATTAACAAACCCCTTCTCTTGCATTGTTTCAAAGTGAATCTGTGTAATTACCTTCAGAGGCTTATTTTGACAGATCAATCCATTTAACACGCTA
>NC_082382.1:10908411-10926785 GCF_031168955.1 Gadus macrocephalus
TACCTGGGATAAACTCAGCGCTTGTATGCGGAAATTAGTTTGTGCAAGTGGGACATTCTTTTTAAAGATGCTTTATCATCTGCTTTGTGAGATCGTCTTTCATCCTCTATCCTCTGTATAAATAAACCTGCGTGGGTTTATTTATATCCTCCATTTTCCATGCAGTAGAGAGCATCTTCCCCAACAGCCATTCATTCAGCTTGGCAGATCCACAGAAATGTAGCGTCAAGGCATGCGCTTGAGTATGACGTGGGTAGGATGTACACTGTGTGTGTGTGTGTGTGTGTGTGTGTGTGTGTGTGTGTGTGTGTGTGTGTGTGTGTGTGTGTGTGTGTGTGTGTGTGTGTGTGTGTGTGTGTGTGTGTGTGCATTGCAGAAAATGCATTATATGGAGTTATGGTGGTGCCAGTGTGTGCATCATATGTGTGTCTTCACCAAGTGGTTCAGAGTTCTGTGTATTTCTAAGCCTGTCCAAGCGTGTTAGCTCCCAACTCTGTGAGAGCTGAAAATAAACTGTGCCTGTCTGCCTCTACATAGATCTTCACTCCACTTAAAATCTCTGCGTATGTGAAAAATAACAATGCAGGAGTTTCTGTTGGGAAAAAATCCCAACATAAAAAAAAAGTGAAAAAGGATTCGTTCCGGGGTAATCTGTTGTATGAAAACGATTCTGCTTTCTGGATCCGTGTTCAAATATTTGCCCTGTTATTCATTTGTTTCATGGACAGGACCGCAGTGGGCATTGGTGGTTGTCTCCTAAAGAGCAGTTGGGCAAAGACAAAACACACAGGTATCCGAATTGCCCCTTTGCCCCCGTGTGGAGCTTGGAGACGCACTATGCAACAACAGTGCGCTTGAAGCGTTTTCCAATCTCTTTTTGGTCTCCGGGGTGCTGCAAAGACAGACTTAAATTACAGCCTCAACACTATGGGCAGAGAGCACAAACTGATAAGCAGCAGCACAAAGAGGCCCCATAAGGCATTTTTGGCATTTCTGTTTGTGGTGCAGCATGTACATAGATGTTCTAGTGAAGCTAAATAGAAGGGCATCCTGGGCATGTTAGTCAATAATTCAGATTGACTTCCTCTGCAAGCTCCATTAATATGCTGTGTAACCATTATTTCCTGTTTTGACCATGACATTTGGCTATTAATTGAAAGAAGAAAAGATGTGCAAAATTGCAATACAAGTTTATGTTTTTGACTTTACGTCTCCATGAGTGCCATGCCAAAGTAAGGAACTCCATATATAACATCAAACAATTATATCCTATTGGGTCATACAATACATATATACATATATATATATGCATATAAACATGCAAACATGCCACAACATTCCCGTTATGTTGCTTTACTGTGGATATTGGGGTTAAATGTTTGTCAGAACCGAAAGAAAGCAACATATTTGTAAATGTCGGCCAGAAAATACAAGGTGAGGAATTTGAAACGAGTAATTGTGCTTCAAGGCTGCTGAATAGATTCATAACAACAAAAGGTTGCTTTCAATTCCCAGCCTTTTGAAATTCAATTGTGCAGTCGAAGGACACATTAAAAAGAATAGATTCTCTATAAAGAAATCCATAAGCATGTGCCGAGGATTTCACCCCATTGCCATATTGGCTCTTGAAAAAACCTTTTTAGAATTCAATTGCTTGGCTAGTAGATTTTTCATCACAAGCATGTATAAAGAGAGCATTCTGAAAGTTAATGTAGGACCCTGGGTAAAGGACGAAATCCTAACCTTGAAAACATTTTTTGTACACCTCTTTCATGACTGCCGTATTCACGAAACAGTTCAGGTTTAGTTTGGTCAATGCACACTGTTTTCGTTGTCACTATTACTTTTTTACTTTTTTATTACTTTTATTACTTTTATTGTGGTCAAAATGGCACGGGAGGATGCAATTGAATGCTACCTATAATTAATAGGGTTACCTTGAAGCATTGAGTTTAGAGGAACAGGCTGCTTCTAATGTGATCGTGTTGCTATGGGAATGAATAAAATGGGTACCTACGGTACCAATTCAGAAATATAAGTAGACAGTACCCACATCATATAGCATGCGTGGAATATTCTATCAATTTAATCTAGGCTTCAGAAACATGAGCGTTGTCTTTTAAAGCAAAAGATAATGAATTCGACACCCCTGTTTAGTTCTATATTTGTGGGATTCTTATTGAGTTGCATTTTGGATCTGCCATCCGGGGACATCCATTGATGAGTCTGGGTTGCGTGAGCCGAGGGTTGGTCCATCTTTCTAGCACCATGCGGCGTCTGATCAGGGTGTGAATAAAAGATACCTGGAGGAGAATCGTCACAGTGGAAGCTGGGGCTCGCCTTTCAGCGCGTCCAAGAGTGTGGCACACCGACACGCGTATAGGCTGATAAACTTCAGCTATTTATCAAAGTGGCAATTTTCCCATTCATACAATGTCTACATGGAGACGTGACTATCTGAAATGAACAACATTTTTGATGAAGCGTGTTTGCAATTTGCTGTTGCTTCTGTTGTACCACTTGACAGCCAACTTATGATAGATAATGAAAGGGGAAATGGGGGTTATGGATCCACAGACAGACAGCCAGACAGATTGCAGACAGCATTTAATATTGTGCTGAAGATGCCTTCGAATCAATCCAGGAATCCTTCCCTCCATGACATAATAGCAATTACAGTATATTGATGCTGGGACGATTTTCCCATGATTTTGGTCTTTCAAGTGCTTGACGCCTCATATTATTTCCTGCTATGCGGCATGTCTAAGTGGCAGCTTGCAAGAGGAGCACCTTATTCCATAGGGTGTATTGATCCAGCGAAGCGCTCAGATTCTACATTTTATGGATTCAGTCTGTTTGCGTTTACGCAGAAACTAGGCATTACTTTGGTGGTCAGAAATGTTTTAAAATGTTCCAAGGTTAAAGGTGCACTGTGTAGAATTGAATTGCATCTAGCCTTTCTAATGACGTACAAGAAGCTACGGTGGTCTGTACAGGCCTGTGTTGTGTAAGGTGCCAGTATGCACTTCCGAAATCATGTCATAGTCTAAGACAGCATCAAGGAGCCATGTCATGAGGTTCCTTGACAGATTTATAAATTGTATTTAGTTATTTGGTCTGTAAAACGATTGGTCATAGCTTCCTATGTAAACATAAAGGGCTCATTCTAAGGTAATGAAAACACAAAGATTCTTATTTTCATTTTCAATTATACATACTCATGAATATTATATATTTTCTTTGCAAACTCTGTTCCTTTAGATACCCCTGAATTGAACGCACTGCCCCTTTAATCGTTGTTTTTTCTACATCAGTAGACAGGAGCAACAGAGAGCAGTTGTGTAATAACTGAAAGTACGGAGAGTAAAAATAGACAACAGAAGGGGGAACAAAATTCAGGATGCCACTGTTGTGTCCTCACATCAGCATACGCCGGAGGGTGTGATGCACAATTTGTGACATTAGTGAATCCTAAGTCCTGCTTATTCTGAATCTCTTGCACAGAGCAACTGGAAAACAATTGTGCTTTTTCAGAAAAATGTGTTCCATAAATCTAGTTTAGAACATTTTCTAATATTTTCTGATCATCTTGCTTATTGTCAGATTTGTGGCAGATATATTTGTCTGATATCAAACGCAGAATTTGCAAGAAGTCATGGGGTGTGCTGTTCTGCTTTGAGGGCCCTTCTGAAGGACTTTGACGTCCAGTTTGATCTTAAGGTCATAACAGCTTTGATTCATTTCCTTTTTTTATGACTTGGACATGAAACGAATAATGAAAAATGTATTGGACCCTATTACCATAAAACACACACACACACTCACACACACACACACACACACACACACACACACACACACACACACACACACACACACACACACACACACACACACACACACACACACACACACACACACACAACGCACACACACACACACACACACACACACACACACACAAACGCACACAAACGCACACACACACACACACACACACACACACACTCACACACGCACACACAAACACACACAGTCACACACAAACACACAGAAAGGAAAGACCTGATTGATGTATCCTGTGTGTATGCGTGTTTGGTATGAATATATTAGCTGGAGGAAGGGCGTTGACGCAACATCCTTGTGGCACATTCAGTCATAATTGCCTTTCTCCCCAGACCCAATTAGAAATGGCTGCTCCTTATACTTTAGTAGAACAAGGAGATGTGCCCGCTAATGGTAATAACAATGCAGGAGAGGCTCACGTGGCTAAACGATCACCGGAGTCACCCGTGCTCCTCATTGTTCGGTTATCTTCGAGACTTCCCATTCATTCTATTCCTGATCCCGCATATCCTCCGCGTTCCTCTTTCACTACTTTCCAATTCCAGATTGTCATGAATACTTAATTCCTCTGCGCCCCAGTCTGGCTCTTCTTATGCATTCCTTTAATTTATTATTGAGGCGACTGAAATAGCAACGCAGAGCGTGCCGGGCATACATGAGGAATCATTTTCATGCCTTCGTCTTTATTTCCGTATGCCCGGGCTTTCTTTGATTGTAAGAGGTGTACCTGAAGAACTGACGGTAGTTTAGCTGATGTTGGTGCTATGTTAAAAATGCAGGGTTGTTTACAATTAAATTGTATTTGCATAGCCCTTAATCACAGGTACAGTCTCAAAGGGCTTGACAGGCCATATATTTATCACATATATATTACTCCGAGCACTGGAGCCAGCGTAGACTAGTGTACGTCTGATACTAAAACACGAACAAGGTGGACGTCTCTCTCTCTTCAACTGCTGCAATACGAACGTGAGCAGCAATGGAGAAGGAGAAACATCTTCTCGCACGCAACAGGAACGGTCAGCAGCTAGTGTGACAGTGTCATTGTCTTGGGGATGTGAAACACAGCCAACAATTATGATTGTTTTTTTTCAGAGGGGTTAGTTGGCCTTTGAAACAGCGAGCGACCATTTCATCCCATTCTGCTATGTTGCTTTCCCGGGGTGCCATGTGTTCATTGTCTGCTCTGTTGCTCGTTTGATCCTTTGTCGGGTTGGCGGCTGCCAAGATAAATGGATTCACAGTGGGAGTGCCCCTAATATATGACGAAAAACCGTGAATCATTGCTACGTTGGGAGACAAGTTGCACCACACGGCAACGATAGTGACAGCTGACAAAGTATATGGATGCTGAGTTTTTCAACTATTAAGATCCCGTTTCAATGCGCCTTTTTATCAAAGGGTTTAAACATACGGGTGTGATACTAGTTGTGCTGTTTCATATGGTTGCTTGCACAATCGACGCAGTGAAAGGAAATTAAGCATAATAGAAGTATTAAACAGCCACTCAAACAAAGGCTCCATCATCACACTCTGAAAGTGCTCACAGCCGGTTGAAACGGTCTAACAGCTGGACCAGGGCTGGGCCTGGCTGCACCTGGCCCCGGCATGCTACTGGAGTACCCTATTATTCTCCCCTTTCTTGATTATTGTGCAGCTCCCCTGTAGGTATTGACATCGTCAGCCCTAACGTGTGCTTCCCTTTAAGGGAAATAAATAGCAAAACCGCTTAGTGCTGCTCCGCAAATAAACGTACATCCATTGGAAGTGATATTTTCCCCTTATCTTGTTTCCCAGCATGCAGCTGAAAGGTTTAGAGAATCTCCCTCCAAGAAAAAAAGAGTCTGCCTCTTCTTTACAAAATGGAGGGAAACGGTGGCAAAATGCATTCTTTAACAGTAATGTGCTGTGGAAGTAGCAGTCGATATGAATGATATATATAGACTCCCACTGCAGCGCGCAGCTGTCAAATCTAGGTCTGCTGCATAACAAAATCAGGATTTATGTCATACTGATCGTTTACAACTTAAATACATTTTTCCACTGCTGCCACTATGGTGTCTGCAAGACAAAATGTAGATTGCAACACGTCGATGGATTGATTGCAAGGGTTTGCTTAAAGCTTTATGATATAAAAGCACACCAAAAACACACTTACCCGTGTTTTATGCTTCTGAAAGCAACGCACATATTGGTCCCAGGAGTAACATTTAATCATGGCAGCTCTTTCCACTTTTGTCTGCTTGTTATCTGTCAAAAAGAGAGGGATAATGAAACACTGCCAACTGATCTAAATATTTAGAACAGTAATTGCTCAAGTGAATGAATGACAGTTTGAACCACATAGAGCTCGAAGGGCAGAATTACCCATGATGCAAGCATCAGGCCATACCCTCTGTAACTCACATCATGAGCTGCTCCCGGAGGGTTGTCAGCCCATCCGTTATATTCCTTTAAGAAGCCAAGAGGAAATAATGGCCCATTTATGATAAGAAGAAGAAGAAGAAGAAGAAGAAGAAGAAGAAGAAGAAGAAGAAGATGAAGATGAAGATGAAGATGAAGATGAAGAAGAAGAAGAAAATATAGACAAGAGCAAAAGTTATGAATAAATAATAAAATTAAGTGCGATTAAAAGGTTGTTATTTATTTATTTATTTATTTATCGAACAACAGAAATACGTTTGAAACACTCATTCAGAGGTACAGGTTCATTATTTTGTTAAATTCTGTTGTTTTAAAAAAGGGCAGGTGAATTTGGTGGGGTTAGAATGTGTGACGTCCAGCTAAGAGGTAGTGGGTTCGATTCCCCCAGCCTACCTGATAGGTGAACTTGAGCAATACGCCTGAGCCCTGGACCTGCTCCTTAAGGCCATTATGTTTCACATATCTGTTCAATAGGAACCTGGTCTTCATCAGAGGAGTCAGAGCCTCTGCTCTTTGGTCCTCCTGATACAGCAGGTCTACCTATAGCTGTTAAACTGGACCAGCAGTCACGACCTCGCCACTGAACAGGTGGGATCATAAATCACATACAGAAAAGCACATTTTACCCTTGTGCTGGTTCAATATTAAATCATATTTTCTTACCCGAGTGATTCTGATGGTACAGAATGTTAATGTTCTTTTTTTCTACTTCAAAACACAAAATCGTTGTATTTCTAATGTTTCACCTCACTTGGCAAATCCTCCTTGTCTTTATAGACTGTTCGTATTGCATTCTGCATTGTTTATGGTATTTGAAATCCAATTTGGACCGCATGGATGAACTCCACCTCGGCAGCAGCATCGGCGGCTGTCATCCCTCTCTCATCCCTCTCTCTCCCCCCGTCCGCATGGCCAACGTTGGCTTTGACACGCAGCAGATGGCGAGCTTTACACTGATGTACTGCCTCCTCGCTGGGGGGCCCAGGGCTTTTGGTTGCACCCCTCTTCAGTCCTGCCGACCGATCGCATTCCACACTGTCAGCAGTATGCACAGGATCGCACATATTTGGTAGCATCATTTGATCTGTAGACTGATTGCCGCTATCAAACGATGCTCCCACTACAGGATCACGTTATTTTTACACCACAACTCACCCCATGTACACTGTAAGCAGATGGGGAGCATATGTTGATACTGTATTATAACGTCTTTATTGGAGATTCCAGGGGTACAGTATGTGTATTTTACACCACTACTACACCGCGGATCAATATTGTCGGCATGCGTGCGCAGAACCACTATAGCACGATTTGATAGGTAGCATGGATTGGAAAACATCGTTCTTCTTTCTAGCGGCCACGTTAACGTCCACGCTGACCATGCCTGTCGTGTGCTGTGTTGGCTGTAGCCAACATGGTTGTGAAGTGGGGCTTAATTTAATTCTATCTGTTTTGGGTTTAAAAGGTAAGACCGTACATCATGTAAGACTGGGTTCACCTATAATGTATGTCAGTCCTATAATCAATCAGCATAATGCAGTATCTCTGCGGTGACCCCTCCTCTATGGCAGCTCATGACTTCTGCACGTCTCCTGAAGTCAGATCCCCCATTCGTCTTCATGCTGAATCACTCGATCTCTAAATAATAACGCAATAAAGCCCTCTATTGGGCTAATCGCCGAACCGCGCACGTTTTCAACTAGAATGGACGGCTCCTTCGGCCGGAAACAATGACCTGGAATATCACAGTAAGCCGATTAGCTGTGGGAAGAATAGGGCTGCACACGGGGGCGAGGGGATCTTAGAGTTTGAACATGACCTCTGCTGATATCCCCCCTCTCTGGTCATTTAGACAAGGCACATTAAAGTTCATAGCAGTTAGCGGCTAGAAACTGATAAGTACACAATTACAGAGGTGTTCCTAGCGGCCATCGATCGTTCTTGTCTCATCTCTCAGTCAGGCCATAGATTGTTGATTTAGCACTCAGATTACCAGGCTTCATGAGGCCGGGGGTAATACTCTTTATCCGTTATCCTTTATATATCGGACGCTGCGGTGTCTTTGGTGTCAGTGTCCATTAACGAAAGTTAAATCTTTCTTACCTTTTCCCTTTTTTATGGCAAAGTTCATTTTCTGGCACAGGTAATAGCTATTGACTGTTTCGTGAGCTTGTGGACTGTCACCCACCAACAATCTGCTCCATCTTAAACCTTTTCTACACACTGTGGGACGTACCTAGAAACGAAGACATAGAATTCAACCCATTCGTACAGAATATACCTTGGAACCAATGGTCCACGTTTAGTGATTGCCTTTGAGAACATTGCTGCTCCGTATCTGACTGGAGAGTATATGCTTTGGGAAGAAGACGTCTTATTCTAATCGGGGCTGATTGTGGAGGACAAGGTAGCAGTGAAGGAGACCTTTCGGAAGATAACATTGAGAGTCCTCCTTTTAATTAGAAATCAGTGTGTTAAAGTACACGTCTTTGCCTTTCTTTACTCTTCCCTGTGCTAGTATGTTTGGAAGGTCAGTACCTAATTTGGTTTTTAATGAAGGCTTAATTGAAAATGGGTCCCCCCCCCGCCCCATCTACAGTACGATTGATCTCTCTGTTAATTATGACAATGTTCTCCGGTCAAAGCGTCTCCTCTGCTTGTAACATCGACTCCTGAGGAGATTGGAGACTTGTCCCCCCAAGAAACCAAAGAGGAAACCGATGCAGTCATGTATCACCGTATAACCCACTCTGAGTGACACCAGAAGCCTGTTTTGCTGTTTTATTATATCAAAATTCTTGTGCTGGGCTGATTCAGACATTGTTTAGTACTAGGTAACAATACACTTTCATCCAAATCTACGTATTGTTTAGCAACAATGATATGTGCACAACCATGTCTCCAACATTTCCAACATTTAATGGCTAAACTATAGGGGAGGGGATAATGTAGCTCGTTTGTTATGTGAATTTGCATTATTCCACAGCCCTCAGTAAACACATAAATAATCAAGTAGCATTGTTGGTTATTGTCCTCAAAATCTAGTGCAAGTATAATTTAAATTCAGCGCTGTCTTCCTTCTATTTCACCTGATTATCCTAGAATGTAACACAAAAGAGCCGCATGGTTCAGAGCCGTACAATGCACATTGTGTGCGCTTTGCTTAGAACTTCAACATCACAAACCCAGAATGAACGAGTTGTGCTTTGGGCTCGTGGTCGCCCACGCAGTGGGGCTGCTGCTGTCACATTAAGGTAGGCTTGATCAATGGCGGTACGGCTCTTTCAGACCCAGTCCTGCTTAGTAATGAAGTTCAGTGTTGGAATGAAGGTGAACAATCCCCAAGGGCTGTTGCTCGCTTTCCCACTTGCGGCTTGTCTGTCATTTGTCCTCCACTCCCCCCTGACCGCAAGAGGCCCCACAACCGCCAGCCCAGTTTCTCAAATTCAACTGCTGGCGAAATCATTTCTTTTTTCTTTTTGAGTTCATACATTTCTTTCCCGGTAAATATATTACAAGAAAAAGTGCCAGCACAACGGGGCATTGTCATATTGAGTGCAATATCGCCACGCTCTTGTTTATCCGCTGAACTGCTAAGATATAATCTCGAATACGTTTGTTTTAGCTTCAGAACCGAGATGATGATCATTTCCGGGCTCCTCTGGCGGTACAGTATGCATTGGTTACCGTGGTAGGTAATCAGGTTTCTGTTTGTCTGGGACTCGATACCAGACCAAATAGCGTCTCTCAGAGCACAGCCTTGCTAAAACGTACTTGACATTTATAAGGGTTTATAGGTCTTCCGGGGACCCTGTTGTTTCTCTGCACCGCGGTGCCTTCACAAAGTGTTCACTTCAGAGACATCCAGGTCTCCAGGCATTCCAAGAAAATTATTTTCCCCTTCCTGTTCCTCTCGCCTTTTTTGCACCACTTGTCTTTGTTCGAACCCCCTCCAGCCTCCAGCCCCCCATTCCCCTGCTGTATTCAAGCAATTACGTGCCATAGATTTCAGTCTGTGTCATTCATCGGCACACAGCCACGAAAAATAACAATATGACATCTCAGATCCTGATCAATCTGAATTGTGTAAAACTCTTTGTGTGCTGAGGCGGTGGTCTCCAGCATCAAGATAAAGCACTGCAGAACTCTTCTTTCCAGAGTTCTCTCCTCTGTCCAATGTTTTGATCATTTCCCAAGGGAGCGGGTGACGGGTGGACTTCTGTCTGCAGCACATAAACACCCCAGTACCCCCACCAGTCCCCCCGCTCACCCCAACCTGCCGTGGCCTGGCTGCCTGAGAGCCCAACCGGCCCCACTGCCACGTACACACACCTGGTTGAAAACATGTAAATAGGATCATCATTTCAGCTTTAGTTCTTTTATAAAAAAGGGTTGAAATAATGTCATACATGCCAAAAGAAACCAGTGACGCAGTTGATGGTACAATTACCTTTTATCTGCTGCAGGGAAGGACATTAAAATTGATTTGCCGCAGCTCTCTCTAATTCACCTGGCGCAGGGCTAAGGGCCAGAAAACAACCATTCCTAATCTGTACTTTTTTTATTATTGAAGTCTGCGCTAAAGGGTGTTTTATTTCACAGTCTCCTGTTATGAAAGCCTTTTTCAATCTCTTAAATTTTCCCTCCGTATCCCCGTAATGACAAGGTAATGACAGGGTAATTTCACCAGGCTTTTAGGTAAGCTAGACCCAGACGCACTTTATTAGTGCGGGCACAGCTGAGGCCTCTGGCCATAACGGATCTGGTTCTGGGCAGAACGTCTTTTCATTATACACCATCACAAACTAATTATCCAGTCGGTCAAAAGTACATAATACAAAAATCAGACTCCTAAAAATGATTTTCCCTGTGTCTTTTCGGGATCTTTCAACCTGGAACCTATTTTCTGATCAATTTGAGTCTGAGGGACTAATGCGGATACACATTTTCTAACTAAAAGTACTACTTTAGGGCAATAGTGCTCGACCATGTACGTCCTCTAAAAGTGCTATTTCTTTGCCACTTAGAAGCTTGGATTATATCATTATGGTAAGTATCCCGCTAGATGCTAGTCTGTTTGTTATTGTGTCCAAGCAAATCTCCCTTAGGAAAAGCCTCACAAGAGTTGAGTTGGAGCCGGAAGAGAAGGGTGGAAACGTGGGTGGGAGCTGGAGAGAGGAGAGGCTGTTGTGTTGGACAACAGAAAGCATGTATCAGGGTTATCTCAAAGATTTGGGTGAAGGATTGCAATGACAATAGGGACCATTCCTGCAACAAGATTTCAGAGCAAGACTTCTGCCTGAGCGAGATGTAGTTGGACACAATGATAAACAGACCAGGATCAAGCACAAGATAAGGAAGAGATTGAATATCTCAGTTGAAATGCTTTCCATCCTGTTAGATTGCAGCCAATTGTCACGTATAAGGGACCAAAACCGAATACTGGACAATTAATCAAAAATGGATTTTTGCCATTAGTCGCTCAAACCAAAAATTATCAGAAAATAGGGTCTAGGTTGAAAAATCTTTTTCATTATTTGTGACAAGATAACAGACTGGGCCAAAAATGCACTATCGAGTTTAAATGCGACATGGACCATGGCAGGGTAATCAGGACCATTGGAAATCAGGGGGTGGCACCCACAGACGACAGTGTTGATGGACGGAGATGTGCGTCCAACACGGCCGCCTCAGCAGTGTGAGCCACGCTAAGGGGCTGCTTCTGCTGACGCTACCAGCTCCTCACACGCAGCAATCTGCCCGGCACACCTGTCCCCCCGAGCCCCCCGTTCCCCCCTTTCCCTCGCACCCCAGGAACACCTATTGATCAATAGCATAGCCCAGAGAAAGGTACCTATAAAACATTTTAAGGCTTGTGGAGGGCTGTCAAACTATGCAAGTTTCCTGACAAGTAATCATGGAAAAACTGGAAAAAGTTTTTGGGGCTCAGCTGCCAGAGATGATGAATTGCACATGACTTATTCAGACCGTAGTTTATTATTTTTTGTCAGTTATTATCCCAGTGACTCTTCAGGGCTGAACAAAGCCCCCGCTCGCCCCAAAGGGCCTTTCTAATTCCGTCTGTTCTCCTGCACGTAGAGGCAGGAACAGCCCTTGTGTACCTTGTTGACATCCGTCTGATTCATCTCAGAGATCAGAAATGTCAATCACGTCAAATGATGAATGATGAAAACAAAAAAAATGGCAGGTATCATGTCTATTTGTTTGCACGTCGCGTTTGCCTTCACCTGTGTGTGTGTGTGTTTGTGTGGGGGGGGGGTGTAGCTGTTATGCTGGCGGTGTTTGGTGAAGGCCATGTTTCTTTAATGTGCTCATTTGGCTTCTCTATCTCTATGTTAAACCTCTGCAATGCAGCATCGTCACCAGGATTTCAGTTGGCATAGCCCCCTATTTTATATCCCAACCTTCCTTCCATCTTCCCACAATGGAGGGATTAAATTCAGGGACACTCTCTCCCTCTCTCTCTCTCTCTCTCTCTCTCTCTCTCTCTCTCTCTCTCTCTCTCTCTCTCTCTCGCTCTCTTTGTGTGTGTGTACTCAGAGGGCGCGCAACTCTTGCTCATCTTCCAATGTTCATACGCTACGCTCCACAGACCGCCGGGGGGCAGAAGAGAGGGGACCCCAAAAGTCTCCCTTAAGCTCTCCTCTCTCTGCATGACTCTCCCCCTGCGCCTGTCTGCCGGGCAGCTGAGAGGGAGAGAGACACAGACAGAGAGAGAGAGAGAGAGAGAGACAGAGAGAGAGCTACAGAGAGGGACATAGACAGCAGGAGATCCTCTGGGCTCAGCGGTTGGGAGTGCTGTCTCAGTTGCAGCGCGGTAATCTTATGAAAGAAGGGAGGAGAGTTAAGCACACGGAGCCTTCTAGTTGGCACGACTTCACGAGACGGCAATATTTAACCAGGTTCACATAATTACAACCATAAACTACACTACACACAGTAAAACAGCCTACAGAGTGCAGGCTGTTCAAGAACATGTTCAAAACCTGCACTGTTCAAGGTTTGGTCTAGAACACGTTACACATTTTCACTGCAATATGAATAATGAGAACGATGTACCATACACATAGTACATCGCTGGGTAAAGTCACAACCTTGACCTTCGAAAGTCCACCATGTGTTTGTATAGGTTTAAAATCATCACTGTGTAGGTGGCTTTCAAAGCTTTATCCACTCTTCAATATAATTTCAATCTAGACACAAAACAGGAAACCGGGAGTAACCCCGCCCCCTACTGTTTCCTGTTTCCGTCCCAGGCTCTGAGCCGTCCCCCTCCAGAAGATCTAACCACTTCAAGCTAAAACTGTGTACATTGGCAAAATGACCAAAAAACAATCCACGTTACACCTAACCTAAGGGTTAGGTGTAACCCTTAGGTTAGCTTAGGTTACACCTAACCTAAGGGTTAGGTGTAACGTGCGGGCCCAGAGTGGATGCAGTTGTTTGGAGGAGCCATGAGACTGAACCAGCAGTCCTTCAACTGGCAAACAAAATCTAAACTAGCAAAGGGCTTTTTCTACGTTGACGTAACCAAATGAAAGTTTGTTATCTGTCCCTGTGGATGACTTCAACGATACCCTTACAATGAAGCAATTAAGCCCAGTCAGTCATGAAATTGCGCGTTTTGCCAAAATGGAGGGTGGAAATTGGGACACGAATAGAATATCCTTAGAGGCCTGCCAAAGAACAGAGCCAGAATTTGGCTGATTGTAAAAGTTCAGTCAGTGTGTACAACAGCCACATTAGTACATTATGATTATTCATGACTTTTGCACCACAGGTTTAGAAAGTGAAAGAGCTTCACATTCTTGAGCTTGAGCTAATTTGCTCATATTGTACCATTCGATTATGTGAACTAACAGCTAACATATTTCACTCAAAATACAAGTGGATGTGTATTGGATGTTTAATAAAAGACCTGCTCTTAAATGACCTGTATAGACTATAAGTCTCTTTGGATAAAAGTGTCTCCTAACTTAATAAATAGTGACATACAAAAAAGAATATCTCAGAATGACATTCTCATAGTTGGTATGGTGGACAGAGAAGGAGAGCTAAACCCAAACCTGTGACATTTTAAAGTTGGACACAGTATTTTTGACTATGCTAATCCTACTCAACAACGGACAATAAAGCAGTCGCCCAGAAGTCTCTCCACCGTATAAACAGGGTGCAAAACCGCAATACACAACAACAAGCCAGAAAATAACGAGCTCATAATTCACAATCCGGGGCAGTGGATGAACAGCTTGCCTGTTTGCTCATCTTGAACTTCTGTAAAACAGTTTGGGAGCTGGTGGTATGTCCTTAATCAAATTAGCATTAGTGAGGTGCAATGTTGCCAGGACAAAAAGTAAGTGAATGGGTGCGATGCAATGTGTTGGAGCCGTCATCCATGCAGGCTAGCCCATTAGCCCCAACTGTACAGCAGCAGGCAGCTTGTTAATGCAGAAGAAAGAAAATTGCTTGACACCCCTGTGGCTCAGGCTTCTCTGCTTGGTTTGAGATGACTCAAATCCCATCTGCCCAGCAGCAGATATTGCCCTGGAATTGCAAAAAGGTACCCTTTATTTAAAGATGTTATTTTCATTGATTTAAGTGTTGCCGGACCCTTGTGATGACAGGCTCTGGGTACTGCGTTTATAGGACCACTCAAGGCTTTTATAGTGTCCCTGGGTTCGAGTGGTCGAGGAAAATGAATCAGGAAAATGGCCACGGGCTGACACTGTTCCAATCAGTGTGTGATCAGTGCTCAGATGGTTGTTGGATCTTAAATATCCTCTCCCTCTCTCTCTCTCTCTCTCTCTCTCTCTCTCTCTCTCTCTCTCTCTCTCTCTTTCTCTCTCTCTCTCTCTCTCTCTCTCCCTCTCACACACACTGATGCATGCGTGATTCACAGATCCAGCCTAAATATTCTCTATTGAATTGACCGTCTCTTCTCCCGTTTCCTCCTCAGGCTCTCCTCTTCCTGATCTCCAAGTCCAGCAGTCTTTTATCTGTGTCCATTTACAGCCACCTATCAAGATTCACGATTTGGCAGTAAGTATCTGAACTTAATCAAACCAAATCTACATAATCCGCCAGGAAGGAACGTGACTTTGGCTCCTCTGGGCTTCACTGCACATGATGTTGCCATCTGGGTGCAGGCTGCAGAGGAGGAGGTGGAGGACGGGGGGGGGGGGGGGGGGGGGGGGGGAGCCAGGGGGAGGGTTGATGGAGGACGGTGGGTGGGTGAGGGGGAGATGGGTGATGGGTGTGTGCGTGCGTGCATGGATTTCTCCTCCTCCGTCACGGGCTGCCGCTGTTATTGCTATGATTGTCTGAGGCCTCCTTAAGGGGAGACAGCTCACTGCACATTACTCTAGCTGCCTTCCCTCTGGCCACCGCTGTATTCCCCCCTCCCTGGGAGCACCATCCATCCCCCCGGACAGCTCCAGGGACCAGGCACCAGGGACCAGGCACCAGGCACCAGGGACCAGGCACCAGGCACCAGGCACCAGGGACCAGGCACCAGGCACTAGACCAGGCACCAGGCACTAGACCAGGCACCAGGCACTAGACCAGGCACCAGGCACCAGGCACTAGACCAGGCACCAGGCACTAGACCAGGCACTAGACCAGGGACTAGGCACCAGGCACTAGACCAGACACTAGACCAGGCACCAGGCACTAGACCAGGGACTAGACCAGGGACTAGACCAGGGACTAGGCACCAGGCACAAGGCTCCAGGCTCCAGGCACCAGGAACTAGACAAGGGTGAGGGGGAGATGGGTGATGGGTGTGTGCGTGCATCGATTTCTCCTCCTCCGTCACGGGCTGCCGCCGTTATTGCTATGATTGTCTGAGGCCTCCTTAAGGGGAGACAGCTCACTGCACATTACTCTAGCTGCCTTCCCTCTGGCCGCCGCTGTATTCCCCCCTCCCTGGGAGCACCATCCATCCCCCCGGACAGCTCCCTCTGCTTCTGCACTGGATGGACACTGTAGCAGGCACAAGGCACTACGCACCAGGCACCAGGCACTAGACCAGGCACCAGGGACTAGACCAGGCACCAGGGACCAGGCACCAGGCACTAGACCAGGCACCAGGCACTAGACCAGGCACCAGGGACCAGGCACCAGGCACTAGACCAGGCACCAGGGACCAGGCACCAGGCACTAGACCAGGCACTAGACCAGGCACCAGGCACTAGACCAGGCACCAGGGACCAGGCACTAGACCAGGCACCAGGGACCAGGCACCAGGCACTAGACCAGGCACCAGGCACTAGACCAGGCACCAGGCACTAGACCAGGCACCAGGCACTAGACCAGGCACCAGGCACTAGACCAGGCACCAGGCACTAGACCAGGAACCAGGCACTAGACCAGGCACCAGGCACCAGACCAGGCACCAGGCACTAGACCAGGCACCAGGCACTAGACCAGGCACCAGGGACCAGGCACCAGGCACTAGACCAGGCACCAGGGACCAGGCACCAGGCACCAGGGACCAGGCACCAGGCACCAGGGACCAGGCACCAGGGACCAGGCACCAGGCACCAGGGACCAGGCACCAGGCACCAGGGACCAGGCACCAGGCACTAGACCAGGCACCAGGCACTAGACCAGGCACCAGGCACTAGACCAGGCACTAGACCAGGGACTAGGCACCAGGCACTAGACCAGGCACTAGACCAGGCACCAGGCACTAGACCAGGGACTAGACCAGGGACTAGACCAGGGACTAGGCACCAGGCACAAGGCTCCAGGCACCAGGAACTAGACAAGGGACTAGGGAAACCAGGCACCAGGCAGGGCACACAGCTGCTGCAGTTGTCCTGGATCCTATCATCAGCCTATTTAGCGGTTGATAGGATGCACATTTCCTTTAATTTTGTCTCTTGGTATTCTACACTTAAACACTTGGGTGTCGTAAGCACTCTTCAAGTCATCGGGAAGTATTATTATTCATTAATGGTCAGTTATTAATGCGGTTCACATTGCTGGTTGAAGTGAAATCCGTGTTCAATTTGTGCGCTTAGAACAGAGCAATTGGAAATTACTGATTTGCCTGTGTGTATGTGTGTGTGACGTGGTTGTGTGTGCGTGTGTGCCTGCGTGCATGCGTGTGTGTGTGTGCATAGCACAAATTCATAGGGCGTAGGGCTTGATTGTATAATGACACAGTTTGGACTCCACGAGATGTCAGCATGAAACCCTGAGTGCTGGGCTTCCCCTCCCCGTCTCCAAGCTGTTGTTGAGAAGATGACGGGGGCCTACGTCTGCATGGAGGGGAGGGGAGAGGGAGGGGAGTAAGGGAGGAGGGGGAGGAGGGAGGGAGATCACTGCGTTGGCACCCGGGGCTGTGTGTGCGTGTGTGTTTGTGTGGGGGGGTTAACGGTGGCGCCTACTGTGAACACGAATGATTTACTGTAAGATTGGGCTCCCTCTCCCCCACCCCCTTACCTCTCTCTCTTTCTTTTCCCCCTTTCTCTCTCTCTCTGCCTTTCTCTCAATCTCTATCTCCCTCTCCCGCTTTCCCCCTCTCTCTCTCTCTGCCTTTCTCTCTATCTCTCACTCTCTCTATCCCTCTCTTTCTGCTTCTCTCTCTTTCTCTCTCTCTCCCTCTATTCCCCCTCTCTCTCCCACTCTCCCTCTCTGCCTCTCTCTCTCTCTCGCTCTCGCTCTCTCACGCTCCCTCTCTCTCTCTTGCCCTCTCTCTCCCTCTCTCTCTCTCCCCCTCTTTGCCTCAATGTCTCTCTCTCTCTCTCTCTCTCTCTCTCTCTCTCTCTCTCTCTCTCTCTCTCTCTCTCTCTCTCGCTCTCTCTCTCTCTCTCTCTCTCTCTCTCTCTCTCTCTCTCTCTCTCTCTCTCTCTCTCTCTCCTCCCCTCTTTGCCTCAATGTCTCTCTCTCTCCATCACGACGCCCAATCTCCAGTACTCAGCTAATGAATCAGAGTAATTTCCTCGAGGGCTGGAGGCTGTGGAGCCGCGGTGGCTGAGGCCGCGGCAGCAGGCTAATAAACGCCAGAGGACAGCAAGCCACGCCTGGAACCACCTCCCCCCTCACTGCCTCTTCTGTGTGACAACAGCGATACCTCC